>NC_083473.1:6275971-6495971 GCF_030014155.1 Tachysurus vachellii | reverse complement strand
GGAAAACTCAAATCCAGCACCGCACCATCAGCACTGGCGCCTCAGGGTTATGTCCTCTCACCACTGCTCTTCTCCCTGTACACAAATGACTGCACCTCTAATGACCCCTCTGTCAAGCTCCTGAAGTTTGCAGATGACACCACACTGATCAGCCTCATCCAGGACGGTGACGAGTCTGCCTACAACCTGGAGCTGAACACGATCAAGACAGTGGAGATGATCATGGACTTCAGGAGAAAGCCCCCTGCTCTACCCCCACTTAGCATCATGGACAGCTTTGTGACAGCAGTGGAGTCATTCAGATTCCTGGGAACTACAATCTCCCAGGATCTGAAGTGGGACATTCACATAGACTCCATTGTGAAAAATGCCCAGCGTAGGTTGTACTTCCTTCGCCAGCTGAGGAAGTTCAACCTGCCACAGGATCTGCTGAAACAGTTCTACACTGCCATCATTGAATCCATCCTCTGCACCTCAATTACTGCTTGGTTCAGCTCAGCTACCAAATCTGACCTCAGAAGACTACAGAGGGTAGTCCGGACTGCTGAGCGAACCATTGGCACAACACTCCCCACTCTTCAAGATCTGTACTTCTCCAGAGTGTGCAAAAGGGCAAATACAATCACTCTGGACCCCCCACCTCTAGCACACTCCCTCCTTGAACTGTTGCCATCTGGTCGACGCTACAGAGCCCTGAGCACCAGAACGACCAGACATAGGAACAGTTTCTTCCCTCAGGCAATCCATCTGATGAACACTTAACATACGTGGAACACACAACACTATTCTTACACATTATTTACTGAAAACACATACTATTTATATTTCAATTGTACATTTCACACTTGTACATTTGTACATACAAATTGTCTATATTGTATATGTCATTCTGTTGTATATGACATTCTGTAACACTGTGGAGCTTCTGTCACTAAAACAAATTCCTTGTATGTGAAAACACCTGGTAATAAAGCTCTTTCTGATTCTGATTCTGATTCTAACATTATATATATTTGTGTGCTTCAATCTTTGGGGCATCAATTTGATGAATAACCACATACCGGTGCAATGGTCAAGCGTCCACATACATTTGGTCAAATATTTTTTTTCTTTTTGTAAATATAAACTGTGTTAATCATAGTAAGAATGAATACTAATTGTCGATAGTGATCATTGGCTAAAGGGAGTAAAATTAGGCATCGAAACTTACGGGCATTTATGGGAATTAATGGGAATTAATTAGAAATTTGGGGAAATTTATACAAACTGTATCATATACAAGCATAAATATAGACATTTTGTTTGGACATAAGCTGACATGCATGCAATCTACTATAATACAGATGACATTCTAAAAAAAATGACATTATGACAACACTGGCTGAGGTTAAATTTATCCACACATGAGATGGTGTGAGTGGCATATTTCTATGGAATAAGATTGTAAAAAGCTTGTAAAGCACAGATATATAAATAATTAGTTTAACAATTGGAATATTTTGGAATAAAACTTGATGCAAATGAATAGAAATAGGCTAGATGAATAAATATTCCTCAATCAACATGTTTGCTAAAACAAACTATACCCTAGTATATACAATAGTTGTCAAAATCTTGGACAAATTAATTTTTATTTTATTTTTTTATGTTTTTGAAAGAAGTTGTTATGCTAATTTAAGCCTGATGTATTTTAACATAAATAAAAACAGTAATATTGTGAAATATTATTACATTTTAAAATTGAACTTTTATTAAGCAAAGAATCCTAACAAAATAATAGTAATGTGTCTAAACTTTTGACCAGTTCTATACTTCAGTAAAATAACAGAAAACTGGCTAGCAGAGAGGACTAAACAAAGAGCATAATAGCTTGAGATAGCTAGCCTCATAAATTGTTGATGAAATAGTGCTAGCTTACATTTTGCAAATCTGATTTACTGGCTGGCAAGCTACTGTATAAACACATTTTGTATTTGCCTAATAAAACTTTAAAAGCATAGATAAATTATATTTACCAAAGTATATATATGCAAATGTAAATGTATATGCAAACGAAAAAAATGCAAACCTGTGGCATCAATATTTCTGTGGTAATCAGAGCGTGAAAGGGAGAGGGGGTGAGTAAGGGGGATTGATTTGTGGGGGATAGTCTTTTTAGACAGTTTTTTATTGTCTTGCCTAATTGTCTGCTAAGTCAGTGTATTTATATTTACAATGTTATAATTTTGTTGCACAATAGCTTACACAAAGCACAAAGGAGTTTTAAATATAAATTTATGTCATATGTAAATACTTTATGTAAATATTCAACCTGGTGGACATTTTATGACATATTTTGTGTGCAGGGTTCAAGAAATGATCTGTATTATGTTATGGACGAAAAAGCACAGTACATTAGGGGTTTAGCCTCAATAGCCCTGCAGTAGGAGAAGTGCTGAAACAAAATAACAAATCGGAAAACTGTATTTTTAAAACTGTGGAACACTGTATTTTTCTTTTCTTTGCTTTCAGGTAAGAATAGTTATCTAACTATTAGTTATTTTTGTTTATTATTTTGGCCTGTGCCCACCCTGAAGAGATGCCCTTTTGCTGTTGGTTGTATGTACTCTTTATCTATGAAAACTTACCAATACACTTATCTAGAAATTATCTAGAAAAACTTTGTGTCTTTGTTTTTGCCCATTTATAAAGGTATCAAATCACTGAATCCTGAGCTATAGCTCTGTGCAGTCCAACACTAGACTGGGTTGTAACATGTGTTACGCCCCGTCTAGGGGTGAAGGCGAAACATGAAAGGGAATGAGAAACCCGGGTAACTGAAAGAACAATAGTTTATTGAGAACCCAGTGTACAGGTGGGGGTGTGTCTTCAGGAGCCGACAAGGCCAAAATAACAAACAAAACAGCTAATTATTTCACCCTTTAACTTCCCTACTAAACAAAAAGAAAAAGAAAACACAAATCACTTCCCTAACTCCCTGAACAAAACAGTCAGAAAAAGGTACAAACAAAATGGCATCGGTCTCCCTACCTCCCCAAGAATACTATGTACAACTATATACAGTTAAGCAGACAAGTCCAAACAAGGGCAATCCAGAATCAAAGTCATAAGAACAGGCAGGAGTCAGTAATAACATGAAAGGCTAAGCATACAAATATAACGACCAATTGACAAAACTAGTTAACAGCAACAAATAACCACAGCAAATGAGCCAAAAAAGCTAAACAGGAAGTGGTGGTGGAGGCTTTTATAGGCCACAGGGAGTCAGCTGACCAGCAGGGCGTGGCACCAGGTGAACCTCAGGAACCAATCAGGGTTTATCCTGCACAGAAACATAAACACCTCCCCAAAACAGAAAACAAATAGAAAAGGACGTAACACATGGTTCATCTGCCATTGAAACTATACAGGAAGTAGAATTGTGTATAATTTTATTTATTTTGCATGTGTGGAGTTCTGTGTTTACGTTAACTATAAGAAAATAACAATTTCCTTTGTCAAGCAAGAAAAGGAAGAACATTCATATGCTGTAATTTTTAATATGCTGATATTTGATTAACATTTGGAAATATATTTCATAATGCATTAAATAGTACCTTCTAGCACAATAATTTTGCCCATATTGTGATGTTGAAAATAAATTATTAAAGATTTCCACAGTAAAACACTGCTTACTGGATAAATTATATTACAGACATGGTGACTTGGAGAAGAAATATCGTAATTCTACAGTAAAATGCATTTATCTTTTCTTCTGGCTTAATACAAATTTGTCTCTTAAACCTTATTTTTCCCATTATTACAATGAGAAGAGTTGTATAAAAGCTTTCAGAACGCTCTGCTGGATTAACTGCAGTTAGTTTTCTGCCTTGTCTATTTTAAAACCTTCAGAATTTTTCCACATAAACTGCAAAAAATTGACATTTAAATCCACAGTAAGGACAATACATTTTTATACATTCAAAAACACATGAGTTGACGTTCAACTGCAGCAGCCTGCTCTATTGCGTGTATATCTTGAATGACAGAGGAATCCTCCAATCAGCAGTAAGATATCCATTTGCAAAGTACCTTTTCTGGTCTGTCTGTTTTTTCTGAATTTTTTTGTTTTTGTTTTCTGATTTGTTATTTTGTTTTTGGGTTTGTTATTTTGTTTTCTGAATTGTGTTTTGTAAATTGTTATTTTCTATTCTGGTTTGTTATTTTGTTTTGCAATTCTTGGTCATTGTATGTTTGATCCGACCTATTGCTTTCTTATTTTATCAATTTTTGCTCAGACTTGGATCATGTATTTAATGTGTTTCGTTTGCCAAATTGCTGAATCATTCCCTGTCTTCATAAATGATATTCTTTTTAGCAGTAATTAGTGTTCTGTTTGGTTTAAGATCGTGATTGTATTTGCAGTTTTTCTAACCTATTTCAGTTTTTCACCTAACTATGTTGTTGTTAGAGGTTATTTGTACTATTTAATCAGGCTTTTTCTACTCGTCTTTGAATTGTGTACCTAAAGCGATTTTTTGCTAAACTGTCTTGGATCACGTATTTAATGCATTTCGTTTCCAAATCCTTCCATGTCTTCATTAATACTAAAATATTATTATTGTTTTTGATAAAGATAATTTTAGGCTGTGATTGTGTTGTGGGTTTACAACTAGGTTTTTGTAAATCGCTGAAGATGAGTGTGGAAATGGATATTCCTTCATTTCCAACCCAGTTAAATCTCGAATTTGATACATCCCCGGTTTTGTTCCTTGTAATGTGAAATGGAATAGTTTTAAATGACATGATCGAGTACTGCGCATGTGTGAAGAGAATATGCACTTCTCTTACTGTTTTTGGGAGATGTTCAACTAAGTGCCGACTGATCTGTGTCGTTAATCTCAACGTCGTTAATCTGGCATATGAAGCCTGATAATTCTGTTTAATTTCAAAATTGCTTTCCAAACAAATTTTCAGGATTGTTTAAGAGGTACTTTTCTCATTTCCAAGATATCAAAATCGCGTATTAAATAACCCCATTTTGTTTTTTTGAAAGTGTAAGGGATCCTGTACCCAATTCTGTATAATTGCTAAATAGTTTAACCCTGATATTTTCCTCGGGTCAATCTGACCCAGCTGGAAAGTTTAATGTGTCATAACTTGGGTTTTCTTCCACATATTTGCCTGAAATTTACCAGGATTGTTCCAAATTATGAACTTTGCAAGTAAAATTAATTTTGTATATTTTCGTTGAACTATGTGTTCAGACTAGTATATACTACGCGTTTTGGATCCTCCCGGGTCATTTTGACCCGGCCACATTGGTTACACTTTTGCCCTTTTCAGCACAATGAACATACATACAGACACAAAAATGCACACATAAAATGTCCACTAACACACTCACCCAAAACACACACTCACACCCCACACACACACGCACACACACAAATTGGGCATTGCATTTCATTAGGCCTCCAGAAAATAAAAAAAAAGCCAAACATTTGTAAATATTTCACACTTTTGATATGCCTTCGCCTAGCAGAGGGCAAAATATGATCTACCGAAATGATGCCACACACACACACACACACACACACACACACACACACACACACACACACACACACACACACACACAGTCAAACACTGTTCAAAGCATTGGGCATTGCAATTCAGTTGGCCTCCAGAGAAAACAAAAGCTACACATTTGTAAACATTTCACATACACACACACGCGCACACACACACTCATACACACACATGCACACACATGCACGCACACACACAAACACACACATATTGGGCATTGCATTTCATTAGGCCTCCAGAAAAAAAAAGCTAAACATTTGTAAATATTTCTCACTTTTGATATACCTTTGCCTAGCAGAGGGCAAAATATGATCTACTGAAATGATGCTACACACACACACACACACACAAGCACTGGGCATAGCAATTCATTAGGCCTCCAGAAAAAACAAAAGCAACTCATTTGTAAACATTTCACACTTGCATTTGTCCAGCTGGGGACAATATCTTCTCTTCTTCTACCAACAATCTTTATACACACACACACACACACACACACACACACACACACACACACACACACACACACAGGTTGTGTTTTCATGTTCAAATCATATTTGTTTCCTCTCTCTTATTTATAAATTTAGTTGCATCAAAATAATATTTAATAATTTCTGCTTATTTTACTCAAAACATGGCAAAATTTCATAAGGTTTATCGTTCATAAATTAAGTATAATAAAAAAAACATAAGGAGGTAAACAAATTTTTATTCACATGAAATTATGGCATGTTTTTGAGTGTGTGTGTGTGTGTGCGTGTGCGAGTGTGTGTGTGTGTGTAGCCTGTTGTTGGTTGATCAGATGGTATAATTTTGTTGCACAATAGCTTACACAAAGTGTTAAATATAAATTTATGTAATATATGAATACTTTATGTAAATATTCAACCTGATGGACATTTTATGACATTATTTTGTGTGCAGGATTCAAGAAATGATGCTAAACACACACACACACACACACACACACACAAGCACTGGGCATAGCAATTCATTAGGCCTCTAGAAAAAACAAAAGCTACTCATTTGTAAATATTTCACACTTGTTAGATGCATTTGTCCAGCTGGGGGCAAAATCTGATCTACCAACAAGCTTTACACACACACACACAGAAACACACACACACACAAGCATTGGGCATTACAATTCATTGGGCCTCCAAAAAAACAAAAACAATCATTTGTAAGTTTTTCACACTTGTTATATGCATTTGTCCAGCTGGGGACAATATCTTCTCTTTTCTTCTTCTTCTACCAACAATCTTTACACACACACACACACACACACACACACACACACACACACACAGGTTGTGTTTTCATATTCAAATCATATTTGTTTCCTCTCTCTTGTTTAGAAATTTAGTTGCATCAGTCAGCTTTGTAAATTTATAAATAAGAGAGAGGAAACATTTTGTTGCATCAGTCAGCTTTGCCCCTCCTCGAACCGCCACCTTATTGTGGTGGAGGGGTTTGCGTGCCTGAATGATCCTAGGAGCTATGTTGTCTGGGGCTTTCTGCCCCTGGTAGGGTCTCCCAAGGCAAACAGGTCCTGGGTGACGGGCCAGACAAAGAGCGGTTCAAATACCCCTTATGAGAAATTTAATAGCAAGGTCCGTGACGTCGCCCGGTATGGCGCAACTGGGGCCCCACCCTGGAGCCAGGCCCGGGGTTGGGGCTCGCATGAGAGCGCCTGGTGGCCAGGTCTTACCCCACGGGGCCCGGCTGGGCTCAGCCCGAAGGAGCGACGTGGGGCCGATCTCCTGTGGGCACACCACCTGCAGGAGGAACCGTAACCGTTGTTTCATCTGACCTCCGGCCATATGTCTTGGACACTCGGGTAAAGAGAGGGGCGGAGCTGTCAACTCATCACCACCTGGTGGTGAGTTGGATCCGATGGCAGGGGAGGAAGTTGGACAGACTTGGCAGACACAAACGTACTGTGATGGTCTGCTGGGAACAGAGTCTCCGGTCAGAGAGATCTTCAACTCCCACCTCCGGCAGAGCTTCAACCAGATTCCGAGGGAGGTTGGAGACATTGAGTCCGAGTGGACCATGTTCTCCACCTCCATTGTCGACGCGGCCGCTCGGAGATGTGACCGTAAGGTCTCTGGTGCCTGTCGTGGCGGCAATCCCCAAACCCGCTGGTGGACCCCGGAAGTAACGGATGCCGTCAAGCTGAAGAAGGAGTCCTATCGAGCCTGGTTGGCTCGGGGAACTCCGGAGGCAGCTGAAAGGTACCAGAGGGCCAAGCGAGCTTCAGCCCGGGTGGTTGCGGAGGCAAAAACTCGGGTCCGGGCGGAGTTCAGTGAGGCCATGGAGAAGAACTATCAGTTGGCCTCGAAGAAATTCTGGCAAACCATCCGGCACCTCAGGAGGGGGAAGCAGTGCCCTGCGCACACTGTTTACAGTGGGAGTGGGAATCTGCTGACTTGGACTGGGGACATCCTCGGACGGTGGAAGGAGTACTTCGAGGTTCTCCTCAAGCCCACCGACATGTCTTCCATTGAGGAAGCAGAGGCCGAGGGCTCAGTTGTGGACTCGTCGATCCCCCAAGCTGAGGTCACTGAGGTAGTTGAGAAACTCCTCAGTGGCAAGGCACCAGGGGTGGATGAGATCTGCCCTGAGTACATCAAATATCTGTATGTTGTGGGGCTGTCTTGGTTGACATGCCTCTGCAACATTGCGTGGCAGCTGGGGACAGTGCCTCTGGACTGGCAGACTGGGGTGGTGGTCCCTCTGTTTAAGAAGGGGGACAGGAGGGTGTGTTCCAACTACAGGGGGATCACACTCCTCAGCCTCCCCGGAAAAGTCTATGCCAGGGTACTGGAGAGGAGAATTCGGCCGATAGTCAAACCTCGGATTCAGGAGGAACAATGCGGTTTTCGTCCCGGTCGTGGAACACCGGACCATCTCTATACCCTCGCCAGGTTGCTGGAGGGTTCATGGGAGTTTGCCCAACCAGTCCACATGTGCTTTGTGGATCTGGAGAAGGCATTCGACTGTGTCCCTCGTGGTGACCTGTGGGGGGTGCTCTGGGAGTATGGGGTCCGGGGCCCTCTGCTCAGGGCTGTCCGGTCCCTATATGACCAAAGCAGGGGTTTGGTTCGCATTGCCGGCAGTAAGTCAGACTTGTTCCCGGTGCATGTTGGACTCCGGCAGGGCTGCCCTTTGTCACCGGTCCTGTTCATTATCTATATGGACAGGATTTCTAGGCGCAGTCGGGGGCCGGAGGGAGTCCGGTTTGGGGACCACAGGATTTCGTCTCTGCTTTTTGCAGATGATGTTGTCCTGATGACTTCCTCAAATCAGGACCTTCAGCGTGCACTGGGACGGTTTGCAGCCGAGTGTGAAGCGGCGGGGATGAGAATCAGCACCTCCAAGTCCGAGGCCATGGTTCTCAACTGGAAAAGGGTGGCTTGCCCCCTTCAGTTTGGTGGAGAGCTCCTGCCTCAAGTGGAGGAGTTTAAGTATCTTGGGGTCTTGTTCACGAGTGAGGGAAGGATGGAGCGGGAGATCGACAGGCGGATCGGTGTATCTTGTGCAGTGATGCGGTCGATATACCGGTCTGTTGTGGTGAAGAAGGAGCTGAGCCGCAAGGCGAAGCTCTCTATTTACCAGTCGATCTACGTTCCTACCCTCACCTATGGTCATGAGCTTTGGGTCATGACCAAAAGGACAAGATCCCGGATACAGGCGGCCGAAATGAGTTTCAGCCGCAGGGTGGCTGGGCGCTCCCTTAGAGATAAGGTGAGGAGCTCGGTCATTCGGGAGGAGCTCAGAGTAGAGCCGCTGCTCCTCCACATCGAGAGGAGTCAGCTAAGGTGGCTCGGACATCTGTTCCGGATGCCTCCTGGACGCCTCCCTGGGGAGGTGTTCCGGGCATGTCCAAATGGGAGGAGGCCCCGGGGAAGACCTAGGACACGCTGGAGGGACTATGTCTCTCGGCTGGCCTGGGAATGCCTCGGTATTCCCCCGGAAGAGCTGGAGGAAGTGTCTTGGGAGAGGGAAGTCTGGGCATCCCTGCTTAGACTGCTGCCCCCGCGACCCGGCCCTGGATAAGCGGTACAAAATGGATGGATGGATGGACAGTCAGCTTTGGCCTGGAGATGTGCTGAATAATGTTTGACATTTATCAATCAGTGGTTATCCAAAATAATATTTAATAATTTTTGCTTATTTTACTCAAAACATGGCAAAATTTCATAAGGTTTATCGTTCATAAATTAAGTATGATAAAAAAAAACATAAGGAGTTAAACGAATTTTTATTCACATGAAATTATGCCATGTTTTTAGGTGTGTGCGTGTGTGCATGCGTGTGCGTGTGTGTATGTGTGTGTGTGTGTGTGTGTGTGTGTAGCCTGTTGTTGGTTGATCAGATGACATCAGGTGGGCAAAATACATATTACAAGGGTAAAATAGATATTACACACAGAATGGTGATCATTGTAGAATTTTTGATTTATAAGCATTCAAGTCAAATTGGCCTGGAAAAAACAGGTTTTATTATTTGCTGACATTAAAAATGGTCAAAATTGTGTCAAAACAATCTCCTGCCCTTGAAATATAACAGCCTGTATTTGTGCATCAACTTTTGTGCCCCTGTAGTGAAAATAATTCAAAATTTCTGTTTTTTTTTACTAAAAAATGAGGCATTTTTGTATATAAATAAGGTTTAATATACCAAATATATATATATATATATATATATATATATATATATATATATATTTTACAAAATATGTGTTAATATGTTGGAAACACGTTAGACTAAAAAGGTGAAAAAAAAGGCTATCATATATACTTCATTTTTTATAAGCAGTCAAAACAGACAAGGTCAAGTTGACTCAGCGCTCCTAATTTGTACAGGAGGACAATAGGAGGGTTAAAATCGTTTTGTCATTAAAAGTTGTCTTGTAAATATAATTCTACATTGCAATTAAGCAGGTTTTTGTTTTTCAACCAGGTTTTCTAGATTTTTTACGGATAGATGGCTACGAGCACTACGTGAATTCAAATGGATCTACCTGTCTTTTTGGACCCCGCCCCTTTTCGGTGTAGCAGCGAAAGGGTTTTGCTTACACTGTCTTAGTTCATGGAATTTATGCTTTTCAGTACCGTGTCTTCATAAATGTTGATTCTTTTCAAAAATACTTTTAGTCTGTGATTACTGTGCTGTTTTTTTTTTTCAAACAAATGTTCAAGATAGTTTTAGAGGAGTTTTGAAATAAATATCCTTTCAATTCCAAGATATAAAAAAGTATCAGCTTCTTTTTGTAAGCGTTTAAATTTAATGCCATTTGATGTACTTTTCTTGACATCTTGTTAATTCTTAACCATGTGTTTTTTCACTCAAATACTGGCAGGATTTTCGTTCTTGTCTTAGATCTGTGATTGATATAATAGCACTTGGGCGATGTTTTTGGACATACCATCCTTGATCGTCTGCTTTCTGATTGTAGGCATATATGGTTGTGACCGTCCTCTTTATTCTTGCGCAGAGGCAATATCGTAGCTTATGAGGTCAATCCGAGGCGCGATCATTGCTGGTTGAAAACTTTACCCAATACCCCGCCTGGATGACTTGAAAAATAGTCAGCCGTGGCAATTTTTGATGGTCTCTTATGAGACCTTTCAAAGTATGTTGAAAAGAAAAGAAACGATTGTGTTGTGTTTTTTTAGCCTAACTGTAACCGATGTCTCGTTTTATTTTTGTGCTATATTTGTGAATGTTTTTGCTTCGACTTTTTTTGTGTTGTTTTTGGTTTCTGTAGACAACGTTTTAATAATAGCTAAATTGTTTAAAATCGCTTTTTCATTAAAAGTAGTCTTGCAATTAAGCAGGTTTTTGTTTTTCAACCAGGTTTTCTAGATTTTTTACGGATAGATGGCTACGAGCACTACGTGAATTCAAATGGATCTACCTGTCTTTTTGGACCCCGCCCCTTTTCTGGTGTAGCAGCGAAAGGGTTTTGCTTACACTGTCTTAGTTCATGGAATTTATGCTTTTCAGTACCGTGTCTTCATAAATGTTGATTCTTTTCAAAAATACTTTTAGTCTGTGATTACTGTGCCGTTTATTTTTTCAAACAAATGTTCAAGATAGTTTTAGAGGAGTTTTGAAATAAATATCCTTTCAATTCCAAGATATAAAAAAGTATCAGTTTCTTTTTGTAAGCGTTTTAATTTAATGCCATTTGATGTACTTTTCTTGACATCTTGTTAATTCTTAACCATGTGTTTTTTCACTCAAATACTGGCAGGATTTTCGTTCTTGTCTTAGATCTGTGATTGATATAATAGCACTTGGGCGATGTTTTTGGACATACCATCCTTGATCGTCTGTTTCTGATTGTAGGCATATATGGTTGTGACCGTCCTCTTTATTCTTGCGCAGAGGCAATATCGTAGCTTATGAGGTCAGTCCGAGGCGCGATCATTGCTGGTTGAAAACTTTACCCAATACCCCGCCTGGATGACTTGAAAAATAGTCAGCCGTGGCAATTTTTGATGGTCTCTTATGAGACCTTAAAAGTATGTTGAAAAGAAAAGAAACGATTGTGTTGTGTTTTTTTAGCCTAACTGTAACCGATGTCTCGTTTTATTTTTGTGCTATATTTGTGAATGTTTTTGCTTCGACTTTTTTGTGTTGTTTTTGGTTTCTGTAGACAACGTTTTAATAATAGCTAAATTGTTTAAAATCGCTTTTTCATTAAAAGTAGTCTTGCAATTAAGCAGGTTTTTGTTTTTCAACCAGGTTTTCTAGATTTTTTACGGATAGATGGCTACGAGCACTACGTGAATTCAAATGGATCTACCTGTCTTTTTGGACCCCGCCCCTTTTCGGTGTAGCAGCGAAAGGGTTTTGCTTACACTGTCTTAGTTCATGTAATTTATGTTTTTCAGTACCGTGTCTTCATAAATGTTGATTCTTTTCAAAAATACTTTTAGTCTGTGATTACCCTGCTGTTTTTTTTTTTTTCAAACAAATGTTCAAGATAGTTTTAGAGGAGTTTTGAAATAAATATCCTTTCAATTCCAAGATATAAAAAAGTATCATTTTCTTTTTGTAAGCGTTTAAATTTAATGCCATTTGATGTACTTTTCTTGACATCTTGTTCATTCTTAACCATGTGTTTTTTCACTCAAATACTGGCAGGATTTTCGTTCTTGTCTTAGATCTGTGATTGATATAATAGCACTTGGGCGATGTTTTTGGACATACCATCCTTGATCGTCTGCTTTCTGATTGTAGGCATATATGGTTGTGACCGTCCTCTTTATTCTTGTGCAGAGGCAATATCGTAGCTTATGAGGTCAATCCGAGGCGCGATCATTGCTGGTTGAAAACTTTACCCAATACCCCGCCTGGATGACTTGAAAAATAGTCAGCCGTGGCAATTTTTGATGGTCTCTTATGAGACCTTTCAAAGTATGTTGAAAAGAAAAGAAACGATTGTGTTGTGTTTTTTTAGCCTAACTGTAACCGATGTCTCGTTTTATTTTTGTGCTATATTTGTGAATGTTTTTGCTTCGACTTTTTTTGTGTTGTTTTTGGTTTCTGTAGACAACGTTTTAATAATAGCTAAATTGTTTAAAATCTCTTTTTCATTAAAAGTAGTCTTGCAATTAAGCAGGTTTTTGTTTTTCAACCAGGTTTTCTAGATTTTTTACGGATAGATGGCTACGAGCACTACGTGAATTCAAATGGATCTACCTGTCTTTTTGGACCCCGCCCCTTTTCGGTGTAGCAGCGAAAGGGTTTTGCTTACACTGTCTTAGTTCATGTAATTTATGCTTTTCAGTACCGTGTCTTCATAAATGTTGATTCTTTTCAAAAATACTTTTAGTCTGTGATTACTGTGCTGTTTTTTTTTTCAAACAAATGTTCAAGATAGTTTTAGAGGAGTTTTGAATTAAATATCCTTTCAATTCCAAGATATAAAAAATTATCAGTTTCTTTTTGTAAGTGTTTTAATTTAATGCCATTTGATGTACTTTTCTTGACATCTTGTTCATTCTTAACCATGTGTTTTTTCACTCAAATACTGGCAGGATTTTCGTTCTTGTCTTAGATCTGTGATTGATATAATAGCACTTGGGCGATGTTTTTGGACATACCATCCTTGATCGTCTGCTTTCTGATTGTAGGCATATATGGTTGTGACCGTCCTCTTTATTCTTGCGCAGAGGCAATATCGTAGCTTATGAGGTCAATCCGAGGCGCGATCATTGCTGGTTGAAAACTTTACCCAATACCCCGCCTGGATGACTTGAAAAATAGTCAGCCGTGGCAATTTTTGATGGTCTCTTATGAGACCTTTAAAAGTATGTTGAAAAGAAAAGAAACGATTGTGTTGTGTTTTTTTAGCCTAACTGTAACCGATGTCTCGTTTTTATTTTTGTGCTATATTTGTGAATGTTTTTGCTTCGACTTTTTTTGTGTTGTTTTTGGTTTCTGTAGACAACGTTTTAATAATAGCTAAATTGTTTAAAATCGCTTTTTCATTAAAAGTAGTCTTGCAATTAAGCAGGTTTTTGTTTTTCAACCAGGTTTTCTAGATTTTTTACGGATAGATGGCTACGAGCACTACGTGAATTCAAATGGATCTACCTGTCTTTTTGGACCCCGCCCCTTTTCTGGTGTAGCAGCGAAAGGGTTTTGCTTACACTGTCTTAGTTCATGGAATTTATGCTTTTCAGTACCGTGTCTTCATAAATGTTGATTCTTTTCAAAAATACTTTTAGTCTGTGATTACTGTGCCGTTTTTTTCTTCAAACAAATGTTCAAGATAGTTTTAGAGGAGTTTTGAAATAAATATCCTTTCAATTCCAAGATATAAAAAAGTATCAGTTTCTTTTTGTAAGCGTTTAAATTTAATGCCATTTGATGTACTTTTCTTGACATCTTGTTAATTCTTAACCATGTGTTTTTTCACTCAAATACTGGCAGGATTTTCGTTCTTGTCTTAGATCTGTGATTGATATAATAGCACTTGGGCGATGTTTTTGGACATACCATCCTTGATCGTCTGCTTTCTGATTGTAGGCATATATGGTTGTGACCGTCCTCTTTATTCTTGCGCAGAGGCAATATCGTAGCTTATGAGGTCTATCCGAGGCGCGATCATTGCTGGTTGAAAACTTTACCCAATACCCCGCCTGGATGACTTGAAAAATAGTCAGCCGTGGCAATTTTTGATGGTCTCTTATGAGACCTTTAAAAGTATGTTGAAAAGAAAAGAAACGATTGTGTTGTGTTTTTTTAGCCTAACTGTAACCGATGTCTCGTTTTATTTTTGTGCTATATTTGTGAATGTTTTTGCTTCGACTTTTTTGTGTTGTTTTTGGTTTCTGTAGACAACGTTTTAATAATAGCTAAATTGTTTAAAATCGCTTTTTCATTAAAAGTAGTCTTGCAATTAAGCAGGTTTTTGTTTTTCAACCAGGTTTTCTAGATTTTTTACGGATAGATGGCTACGAGCACTACGTGAATTCAAATGGATCTACCTGTCTTTTTGGACCCCGCCCCTTTTCGGTGTAGCAGCGAAAGGGTTTTGCTTACACTGTCTTAGTTCATGTAATTTATGCTTTTCAGTACCGTGTCTTCATAAATGTTGATTCTTTTCAAAAATACTTTTAGTCTGTGATTACTGTGCTGTTTTTTTTTTTTTCAAACAAATGTTCAAGATAGTTTTAGAGGAGTTTTGAAATAAATATCCTTTCAATTCCAAGATATAAAAAAGTATCAGTTTCTTTTTGTAAGCGTTTAAATTTAATGCCATTTGATGTACTTTTCTTGACATCTTGTTCATTCTTAACCATGTGTTTTTTCACTCAAATACTGGCAGGATTTTCGTTCTTGTCTTAGATCTGTGATTGATATAATAGCACTTGGGCGATGTTTTTGGACATACCATCCTTGATCGTCTGCTTTCTGATTGTAGGCATATATGGTTGTGACCGTCCTCTTTATTCTTGCGCAGAGGCAATATCGTAGCTTATGAGGTCAATCCGAGGCGCGATCATTGCTGGTTGAAAACTTTACCCAATACCCCGCCTGGATGACTTGAAAAATAGTCAGCCGTGGCAATTTTTGATGGTCTCTTATGAGACTTTTAAAAGTATATTGAAAAGAAAAGAAACGATTGTGTTGTGTTTTTTTAGCCTAACTGTAACCGATGTCTCGTTTTATTTTTGTGCTATATTTGTGAATGTTTTTGCTTCGACTTTTTTTGTGTTGTTTTTGGTTTCTGTAGACAACGTTTTAATAATTGCTAAATTGTTTAAAATCTCTTTTTCATTAAAAGTAGTCTTGCAATTAAGCAGGTTTTTGTTTTTCAACCAGGTTTTCTAGATTTTTTACGGATAGATGGCTACGAGCACTACGTGAATTCAAATGGATCTACCTGTCTTTTTGGACCCCGCCCCTTTTCGGTGTAGCAGCGAAAGAGTTTTGCTTACACTGTCTTAGTTCATGGAATTTATGCTTTTCAGTACCGTGTCTTCATAAATGTTGATTCTTTTCAAAAATACTTTTAGTCTGTGATTACTGTGCCGTTTTTTTTCTTCAAACAAATGTTCAAGATAGTTTTAGAGGAGTTTTGAAATAAATATCCTTTCAATTCCAAGATATAAAAAAGTATCAGTTTCTTTTTGTAAGTGTTTTAATTTAATGCCATTTGATGTACTTTTCTTGACATCTTGTTCATTCTTAACCATGTGTTTTTTCACTCAAATACTGGCAGGATTTTCGTTCTTGTCTTAGATCTGTGATTGATATAATAGCACTTGGGCGATGTTTTTGGACATACCATCCTTGATCGTCTGCTTTCTGATTGTAGGCATATATGGTTGTGACCGTCCTCTTTATTCTTGCGCAGAGGCAATATCGTAGCTTATGAGGTCAATCCGAGGCGCGATCATTGCTGGTTGAAAACTTTACCCAATACCCCGCCTGGATGACTTGAAAAATAGTCAGCCGTGGCAATTTTTGATGGTCTCTTATGAGACCTTTAAAAGTATGTTGAAAAGAAAAGAAACGATTGTGTTGTGTTTTTTTAGCCTAACTGTAACCGATGTCTCGTTTTTATTTTTGTGCTATATTTGTGAATGTTTTTGCTTCGACTTTTTTTGTGTTGTTTTTGGTTTCTGTAGACAACGTTTTAATAATAGCTAAATTGTTTAAAATCGCTTTTTCATTAAAAGTAGTCTTGCAATTAAGCAGGTTTTTGTTTTTCAACCAGGTTTTCTAGATTTTTTACGGATAGATGGCTACGAGCACTACGTGAATTCAAATGGATCTACCTGTCTTTTTGGACCCCGCCCCTTTTCGGTGTAGCAGCGAAAGGGTTTTGCTTACACTGTCTTAGTTCATGTAATTTATGCTTTTCAGTACCGTGTCTTCATAAATGTTGATTCTTTTCAAAAATACTTTTAGTCTGTGATTACTGTGCTGTTTTTTTTTTTCAAACAAATGTTCAAGATAGTTTTAGAGGAGTTTTGAAATAAATATCCTTTCAATTCCAAGATATAAAAAAGTATCAGTTTCTTTTTGTAAGCGTTTAAATTTAATGCCATTTGATGTACTTTTCTTGACATCTTGTTCATTCTTAACCATGTGTTTTTTCACTCAAATACTGGCAGGATTTTCGTTCTTGTCTTAGATCTGTGATTGATATAATAGCACTTGGGCGATGTTTTTGGACATACCATCCTTGATCGTCTGCTTTCTGATTGTAGGCATATATGGTTGTGACCGTCCTCTTTATTCTTGCGCAGAGGCAATATCGTAGCTTATGAGGTCAATCCGAGGCGCGATCATTGCTGGTTGAAAACTTTACCCAATACCCCGCCTGGATGACTTGAAAAATAGTCAGCCGTGGCAATTTTTGATGGTCTCTTATGAGACCTTTAAAAGTATGTTGAAAAGAAAAGAAACGATTGTGTTGTGTTTTTTTAGCCTAACTGTAACCGATGTCTCGTTTTTATTTTTGTGCTATATTTGTGAATGTTTTTGCTTCGACTTTTTTTGTGTTGTTTTTGGTTTCTGTAGACAACGTTTTAATAATAGCTAAATTGTTTAAAATCTCTTTTTCATTAAAAGTAGTCTTGCAATTAAGCAGGTTTTTGTTTTTCAACCAGGTTTTCTAGATTTTTTACGGATAGATGGCTACGAGCACTACGTGAATTCAAATGGATCTACCTGTCTTTTTGGACCCCGCCCCTTTTCGGTGTAGCAGCGAAAGGGTTTTGCTTACACTGTCTTAGTTCATGTAATTTATGCTTTTCAGTACCGTGTCTTCATAAATGTTGATTCTTTTCAAAAATACTTTTAGTCTGTGATTACTGTGCCGTTTTTTTTCTTCAAACAAATGTTCAAGATAGTTTTAGAGGAGTTTTGAAATAAATATCCTTTCAATTCCAAGATATAAAAAAGTATCAGTTTCTTTTTGTAAGCGTTTAAATGTAATGCCATTTGATATACTTTTCTTGACATCTTGTTCATTCTTAACCATGTGTTTTTTCACTCAAATACTGGCAGGATTTTCGTTCTTGTCTTAGATCTGTGATTGATATAATAGCACTTGGGCGATGTTTTTGGACATACCATCCTTGATCGTCTGCTTTCTGATTGTAGGCATATATGGTTGTGACCGTCCTCTTTATTCTTGCGCAGAGGCAATATCGTAGCTTATGAGGTCAATCCGAGGCGCGATCATTGCTGGTTGAAAACTTTACCCAATACCCCGCCTGGATGACTTGAAAAATAGTCAGCCGTGGCAATTTTTGATGGTCTCTTATGAGACCTTTAAAAGTATGTTGAAAAGAAAAGAAACGATTGTGTTGTGTTTTTTTAGCCTAACTGTAACCGATGTCTCGTTTTTATTTTTGTGCTATATTTGTGAATGTTTTTGCTTCGACTTTTTTTGTGTTGTTTTTGGTTTCTGTAGACAACGTTTTAATAATAGCTAAATTGTTTAAAATCGCTTTTTCATTAAAAGTAGTCTTGCAATTAAGCAGGTTTTTGTTTTTCAACCAGGTTTTCTAGATTTTTTACGGATAGATGGCTACGAGCACTACGTGAATTCAAATGGATCTACCTGTCTTTTTGGACCCCGCCCCTTTTCTGGTGTAGCAGCGAAAGGGTTTTGCTTACACTGTCTTAGTTCATGTAATTTATGCTTTTCAGTACCGTGTCTTCATAAATGTTGATTCTTTTCAAAAATACTTTTAGTCTGTGATTACTGTGCCGTTTTTTTTCTTCAAACAAATGTTCAAGATAGTTTTAGAGGAGTTTTGAAATAAATATCCTTTCAATTCCAAGATATAAAAAAGTATCAGTTTCTTTTTGTAAGCGTTTAAATGTAATGCCATTTGATATACTTTTCTTGACATCTTGTTCATTCTTAACCATGTGTTTTTTCACTCAAATACTGGCAGGATTTTCGTTCTTGTCTTAGATCTGTGATTGATATAATAGCACTTGGGCGATGTTTTTGGACATACCATCCTTGATCGTCTGCTTTCTGATTGTAGGCATATATGGTTGTGACCGTCCTCTTTATTCTTGCGCAGAGGCAATATCGTAGCTTATGAGGTCAATCCGAGGCGCGATCATTGCTGGTTGAAAACTTTACCCAATACCCCGCCTGGATGACTTGAAAAATAGTCAGCCGTGGCAATTTTTGATGGTCTCTTATGAGACCTTTAAAAGTATGTTGAAAAGAAAAGAAACGATTGTGTTGTGTTTTTTTAGCCTAACTGTAACCGATGTCTCGTTTTTATTTTTGTGCTATATTTGTGAATGTTTTTGCTTCGACTTTTTTTGTGTTGTTTTTGGTTTCTGTAGACAACGTTTTAATAATAGCTAAATTGTTTAAAATCGCTTTTTCATTAAAAGTAGTCTTGCAATTAAGCAGGTTTTTGTTTTTCAACCAGGTTTTCTAGATTTTTTACGGATAGATGGCTACGAGCACTACGTGAATTCAAATGGATCTACCTGTCTTTTTGGACCCCGCCCCTTTTCTGGTGTAGCAGCGAAAGGGTTTTGCTTACACTGTCTTAGTTCATGTAATTTATGCTTTTCAGTACCGTGTCTTCATAAATGTTGATTCTTTTCAAAAATACTTTTAGTCTGTGATTACTGTGCCGTTTTTTTTTCTTCAAACAAATGTTCAAGATAGTTTTAGAGGAGTTTTGAAATAAATATCCTTTCAATTCCAAGATATAAAAAAGTATCAGTTTCTTTTTGTAAGCGTTTAAATGTAATGCCATTTGATATACTTTTCTTGACATCTTGTTCATTCTTAACCATGTGTTTTTTCACTCAAATACTGGCAGGATTTTCGTTCTTGTCTTAGATCTGTGATTGATATAATAGCACTTGGGCGATGTTTTTGGACATACCATCCTTGATCGTCTGCTTTCTGATTGTAGGCATATATGGTTGTGACCGTCCTCTTTATTCTTGCGCAGAGGCAATATCGTAGCTTATGAGGTCAATCCGAGGCGCGATCATTGCTGGTTGAAAACTTTACCCAATACCCCGCCTGGATGACTTGAAAAATAGTCAGCCGTGGCAATTTTTGATGGTCTCTTATGAGACCTTTAAAAGTATGTTGAAAAGAAAAGAAACGATTGTGTTGTGTTTTTTTAGCCTAACTGTAACCGATGTCTCGTTTTTATTTTTGTGCTATATTTGTGAATGTTTTTGCTTCGACTTTTTTTGTGTTGTTTTTGGTTTCTGTAGACAACGTTTTAATAATAGCTAAATTGTTTAAAATCTCTTTTTCATTAAAAGTAGTCTTGCAATTAAGCAGGTTTTTGTTTTTCAACCAGGTTTTCTAGATTTTTTACGGATAGATGGCTACGAGCACTACGTGAATTCAAATGGATCTACCTGTCTTTTTGGACCCCGCCCCTTTTCGGTGTAGCAGCGAAAGGGTTTTGCTTACACTGTCTTAGTTCATGTAATTTATGCTTTTCAGTACCGTGTCTTCATAAATGTTGATTCTTTTCAAAAATACTTTTAGTCTGTGATTACTGTGCTGTTTTTTTTTTTTCAAACAAATGTTCAAGATAGTTTTAGAGGAGTTTTGAAATAAATATCCTTTCAATTCCAAGATATAAAAAAGTATCAGCTTCTTTTTGTAAGCGTTTAAATTTAATGCCATTTGATGTACTTTTCTTGACATCTTGTTCATTCTTAACCATGTGTTTTTTCACTCAAATACTGGCAGGATTTTCGTTCTTGTCTTAGATCTGTGATTGATATAATAGCACTTGGGCGATGTTTTTGGACATACCATCCTTGATCGTCTGCTTTCTGATTGTAGGCATATATGGTTGTGACCGTCCTCTTTATTCTTGCGCAGAGGCAATATCGTAGCTTATGAGGTCAATCCGAGGCGCGATCATTGCTGGTTGAAAACTTTACCCAATACCCCGCCTGGATGACTTGAAAAATAGTCAGCCGTGGCAATTTTTGATGGTCTCTTATGAGACCTTTAAAAGTATGTTGAAAAGAAAAGAAACGATTGTGTTGTGTTTTTTTAGCCTAACTGTAACCGATGTCTCGTTTTTATTTTTGTGCTATATTTGTGAATGTTTTTGCTTCGACTTTTTTTGTGTTGTTTTTGGTTTCTGTAGACAACGTTTTAATAATAGCTAAATTGTTTAAAATCGCTTTTTCATTAAAAGTAGTCTTGCAATTAAGCAGGTTTTTGTTTTTCAACCAGGTTTTCTAGATTTTTTACGGATAGATGGCTACGAGCACTACGTGAATTCAAATGGATCTACCTGTCTTTTTGGACCCCGCCCCTTTTCTGGTGTAGCAGCGAAAGGGTTTTGCTTACACTGTCTTAGTTCATGTAATTTATGCTTTTCAGTACCGTGTCTTCATAAATGTTGATTCTTTTCAAAAATACTTTTAGTCTGTGATTACTGTGCCGTTTTTTTTCTTCAAACAAATGTTCAAGATAGTTTTAGAGGAGTTTTGAAATAAATATCCTTTCAATTCCAAGATATAAAAAAGTATCAGTTTCTTTTTGTAAGCGTTTAAATTTAATGCCATTTGATATACTTTTCTTGACATCTTGTTCATTCTTAACCATGTGTTTTTTCACTCAAATACTGGCAGGATTTTCGTTCTTGTCTTAGATCTGTGATTGATATAATAGCACTTGGGCGATGTTTTTGGACATACCATCCTTGATCGTCTGCTTTCTGATTGTAGGCATATATGGTTGTGACCGTCCTCTTTATTCTTGCGCAGAGGCAATATCGTAGCTTATGAGGTCAATCCGAGGCGCGATCATTGCTGGTTGAAAACTTTACCCAATACCCCGCCTGGATGACTTGAAAAATAGTCAGCCGTGGCAATTTTTGATGGTCTCTTATGAGACCTTTAAAAGTATGTTGAAAAGAAAAGAAACGATTGTGTTGTGTTTTTTTAGCCTAACTGTAACCGATGTCTCGTTTTTATTTTTGTGCTATATTTGTGAATGTTTTTGCTTCGACTTTTTTTGTGTTGTTTTTGGTTTCTGTAGACAACGTTTTAATAATAGCTAAATTGTTTAAAATCGCTTTTTCATTAAAAGTAGTCTTGCAATTAAGCAGGTTTTTGTTTTTCAACCAGGTTTTCTAGATTTTTTACGGATAGATGGCTACGAGCACTACGTGAATTCAAATGGATCTACCTGTCTTTTTGGACCCCGCCCCTTTTCGGTGTAGCAGCGAAAGGGTTTTGCTTACACTGTCTTAGTTCATGTAATTTATGCTTTTCAGTACCGTGTCTTCATAAATGTTGATTCTTTTCAAAAATACTTTTAGTCTGTGATTACTGTGCCGTTTTTTTTCTTCAAACAAATGTTCAAGATAGTTTTAGAGGAGTTTTGAAATAAATATCCTTTCAATTCCAAGATATAAAAAAGTATCAGTTTCTTTTTGTAAGCGTTTAAATGTAATGCCATTTGATATACTTTTCTTGACATCTTGTTCATTCTTAACCATGTGTTTTTTCACTCAAATACTGGCAGGATTTTCGTTCTTGTCTTAGATCTGTGATTGATATAATAGCACTTGGGCGATGTTTTTGGACATACCATCCTTGATCGTCTGCTTTCTGATTGTAGGCATATATGGTTGTGACCGTCCTCTTTATTCTTGCGCAGAGGCAATATCGTAGCTTATGAGGTCAATCCGAGGCGCGATCATTGCTGGTTGAAAACTTTACCCAATACCCCGCCTGGATGACTTGAAAAATAGTCAGCCGTGGCAATTTTTGATGGTCTCTTATGAGACCTTTAAAAGTATGTTGAAAAGAAAAGAAACGATTGTGTTGTGTTTTTTTAGCCTAACTGTAACCGATGTCTCGTTTTTATTTTTGTGCTATATTTGTGAATGTTTTTGCTTCGACTTTTTTTGTGTTGTTTTTGGTTTCTGTAGACAACGTTTTAATAATAGCTAAATTGTTTAAAATCGCTTTTTCATTAAAAGTAGTCTTGCAATTAAGCAGGTTTTTGTTTTTCAACCAGGTTTTCTAGATTTTTTACGGATAGATGGCTACGAGCACTACGTGAATTCAAATGGATCTACCTGTCTTTTTGGACCCCGCCCCTTTTCTGGTGTAGCAGCGAAAGGGTTTTGCTTACACTGTCTTAGTTCATGTAATTTATGCTTTTCAGTACCGTGTCTTCATAAATGTTGATTCTTTTCAAAAATACTTTTAGTCTGTGATTACTGTGCCGTTTTTTTTCTTCAAACAAATGTTCAAGATAGTTTTAGAGGAGTTTTGAAATAAATATCCTTTCAATTCCAAGATATAAAAAAGTATCAGTTTCTTTTTGTAAGCGTTTAAATTTAATGCCATTTGATATACTTTTCTTGACATCTTGTTCATTCTTAACCATGTGTTTTTTCACTCAAATACTGGCAGGATTTTCGTTCTTGTCTTAGATCTGTGATTGATATAATAGCACTTGGGCGATGTTTTTGGACATACCATCCTTGATCGTCTGCTTTCTGATTGTAGGCATATATGGTTGTGACCGTCCTCTTTATTCTTGCGCAGAGGCAATATCGTAGCTTATGAGGTCAATCCGAGGCGCGATCATTGCTGGTTGAAAACTTTACCCAATACCCCGCCTGGATGACTTGAAAAATAGTCAGCCGTGGCAATTTTTGATGGTCTCTTATGAGACCTTTAAAAGTATGTTGAAAAGAAAAGAAACGATTGTGTTGTGTTTTTTTAGCCTAACTGTAACCGATGTCTCGTTTTTATTTTTGTGCTATATTTGTGAATGTTTTTGCTTCGACTTTTTTTGTGTTGTTTTTGGTTTCTGTAGACAACGTTTTAATAATAGCTAAATTGTTTAAAATCGCTTTTTCATTAAAAGTAGTCTTGCAATTAAGCAGGTTTTTGTTTTTCAACCAGGTTTTCTAGATTTTTTACGGATAGATGGCTACGAGCACTACGTGAATTCAAATGGATCTACCTGTCTTTTTGGACCCCGCCCCTTTTCGGTGTAGCAGCGAAAGGGTTTTGCTTACACTGTCTTAGTTCATGTAATTTATGCTTTTCAGTACCGTGTCTTCATAAATGTTGATTCTTTTCAAAAATACTTTTAGTCTGTGATTACTGTGCCGTTTTTTTTATTCAAACAAATGTTCAAGATAGTTTTAGAGGAGTTTTGAAATAAATATCCTTTCAATTCCAAGATATAAAAAAGTATCAGTTTCTTTTTGTAAGCGTTTAAATGTAATGCCATTTGATATACTTTTCTTGACATCTTGTTCATTCTTAACCATGTGTTTTTTCACTCAAATACTGGCAGGATTTTCGTTCTTGTCTTAGATCTGTGATTGATATAATAGCACTTGGGCGATGTTTTTGGACATACCATCCTTGATCGTCTGCTTTCTGATTGTAGGCATATATGGTTGTGACCGTCCTCTTTATTCTTGCGCAGAGGCAATATCGTAGCTTATGAGGTCAATCCGAGGCGCGATCATTGCTGGTTGAAAACTTTACCCAATACCCCGCCTGGATGACTTGAAAAATAGTCAGCCGTGGCAATTTTTGATGGTCTCTTATGAGACCTTTAAAAGTATGTTGAAAAGAAAAGAAACGATTGTGTTGTGTTTTTTTAGCCTAACTGTAACCGATGTCTCGTTTTTATTTTTGTGCTATATTTGTGAATGTTTTTGCTTCGACTTTTTTTGTGTTGTTTTTGGTTTCTGTAGACAACGTTTTAATAATAGCTAAATTGTTTAAAATCGCTTTTTCATTAAAAGTAGTCTTGCAATTAAGCAGGTTTTTGTTTTTCAACCAGGTTTTCTAGATTTTTTACGGATAGATGGCTACGAGCACTACGTGAATTCAAATGGATCTACCTGTCTTTTTGGACCCCGCCCCTTTTCTGGTGTAGCAGCGAAAGGGTTTTGCTTACACTGTCTTAGTTCATGTAATTTATGCTTTTCAGTACCGTGTCTTCATAAATGTTGATTCTTTTCAAAAATACTTTTAGTCTGTGATTACTGTGCTGTTTTTTTTTTCAAACAAATGTTCAAGATAGTTTTAGAGGAGTTTTGAAATAAATATCCTTTCAATTCCAAGATATAAAAAAGTATCAGTTTCTTTTTGTAAGCGTTTAAATTTAATGCCATTTGATATACTTTTCTTGACATCTTGTTCATTCTTAACCATGTGTTTTTTCACTCAAATACTGGCAGGATTTTCGTTCTTGTCTTAGATCTGTGATTGATATAATAGCACTTGGGCGATGTTTTTGGACATACCATCCTTGATCGTCTGCTTTCTGATTGTAGGCATATATGGTTGTGACCGTCCTCTTTATTCTTGCGCAGAGGCAATATCGTAGCTTATGAGGTCAATCCGAGGCGCGATCATTGCTGGTTGAAAACTTTACCCAATACCCCGCCTGGATGACTTGAAAAATAGTCAGCCGTGGCAATTTTTGATGGTCTCTTATGAGACCTTTAAAAGTATGTTGAAAAGAAAAGAAACGATTGTGTTGTGTTTTTTTAGCCTAACTGTAACCGATGTCTCGTTTTTATTTTTGTGCTATATTTGTGAATGTTTTTGCTTCGACTTTTTTTGTGTTGTTTTTGGTTTCTGTAGACAACGTTTTAATAATAGCTAAATTGTTTAAAATCGCTTTTTCATTAAAAGTAGTCTTGCAATTAAGCAGGTTTTTGTTTTTCAACCAGGTTTTCTAGATTTTTTACGGATAGATGGCTACGAGCACTACGTGAATTCAAATGGATCTACCTGTCTTTTTGGACCCCGCCCCTTTTCTGGTGTAGCAGCGAAAGGGTTTTGCTTACACTGTCTTAGTTCATGTAATTTATGCTTTTCAGTACCGTGTCTTCATAAATGTTGATTCTTTTCAAAAATACTTTTAGTCTGTGATTACTGTGCTGTTTTTTTTTTTTCAAACAAATGTTCAAGATAGTTTTAGAGGAGTTTTGAAATAAATATCCTTTCAATTCCAAGATATAAAAAAGTATCAGTTTCTTTTTGTAAGCGTTTAAATGTAATGCCATTTGATATACTTTTCTTGACATCTTGTTCATTCTTAACCATGTGTTTTTTCACTCAAATACTGGCAGGATTTTCGTTCTTGTCTTAGATCTGTGATTGATATAATAGCACTTGGGCGATGTTTTTGGACATACCATCCTTGATCGTCTGCTTTCTGATTGTAGGCATATATGGTTGTGACCGTCCTCTTTATTCTTGCGCAGAGGCAATATCGTAGCTTATGAGGTCAATCCGAGGCGCGATCATTGCTGGTTGAAAACTTTACCCAATACCCCGCCTGGATGACTTGAAAAATAGTCAGCCGTGGCAATTTTTGATGGTCTCTTATGAGACCTTTAAAAGTATGTTGAAAAGAAAAGAAACGATTGTGTTGTGTTTTTTTAGCCTAACTGTAACCGATGTCTCGTTTTTATTTTTGTGCTATATTTGTGAATGTTTTTGCTTCGACTTTTTTTGTGTTGTTTTTGGTTTCTGTAGACAACGTTTTAATAATAGCTAAATTGTTTAAAATCGCTTTTTCATTAAAAGTAGTCTTGCAATTAAGCAGGTTTTTGTTTTTCAACCAGGTTTTCTAGATTTTTTACGGATAGATGGCTACGAGCACTACGTGAATTCAAATGGATCTACCTGTCTTTTTGGACCCCGCCCCTTTTCTGGTGTAGCAGCGAAAGGGTTTTGCTTACACTGTCTTAGTTCATGTAATTTATGCTTTTCAGTACCGTGTCTTCATAAATGTTGATTCTTTTCAAAAATACTTTTAGTCTGTGATTACTGTGCCGTTTTTTTTCTTCAAACAAATGTTCAAGATAGTTTTAGAGGAGTTTTGAAATAAATATCCTTTCAATTCCAAGATATAAAAAAGTATCAGTTTCTTTTTGTAAGCGTTTAAATGTAATGCCATTTGATATACTTTTCTTGACATCTTGTTCATTCTTAACCATGTGTTTTTTCACTCAAATACTGGCAGGATTTTCGTTCTTGTCTTAGATCTGTGATTGATATAATAGCACTTGGGCGATGTTTTTGGACATACCATCCTTGATCGTCTGCTTTCTGATTGTAGGCATATATGGTTGTGACCGTCCTCTTTATTCTTGCGCAGAGGCAATATCGTAGCTTATGAGGTCAATCCGAGGCGCGATCATTGCTGGTTGAAAACTTTACCCAATACCCCGCCTGGATGACTTGAAAAATAGTCAGCCGTGGCAATTTTTGATGGTCTCTTATGAGACCTTTAAAAGTATGTTGAAAAGAAAAGAAACGATTGTGTTGTGTTTTTTTAGCCTAACTGTAACCGATGTCTCGTTTTTATTTTTGTGCTATATTTGTGAATGTTTTTGCTTCGACTTTTTTTGTGTTGTTTTTGGTTTCTGTAGACAACGTTTTAATAATAGCTAAATTGTTTAAAATCGCTTTTTCATTAAAAGTAGTCTTGCAATTAAGCAGGTTTTTGTTTTTCAACCAGGTTTTCTAGATTTTTTACGGATAGATGGCTACGAGCACTACGTGAATTCAAATGGATCTACCTGTCTTTTTGGACCCCGCCCCTTTTCTGGTGTAGCAGCGAAAGGGTTTTGCTTACACTGTCTTAGTTCATGTAATTTATGCTTTTCAGTACCGTGTCTTCATAAATGTTGATTCTTTTCAAAAATACTTTTAGTCTGTGATTACTGTGCTGTTTTTTTTTTCAAACAAATGTTCAAGATAGTTTTAGAGGAGTTTTGAAATAAATATCCTTTCAATTCCAAGATATAAAAAAGTATCAGTTTCTTTTTGTAAGCGTTTAAATTTAATGCCATTTGATGTACTTTTCTTGACATCTTGTTAATTCTTAACCATGTGTTTTTTCACTCAAATACTGGCAGGATTTTCGTTCTTGTCTTAGATCTGTGATTGATATAATAGCACTTGGGCGATGTTTTTGGACATACCATCCTTGATCGTCTGCTTTCTGATTGTAGGCATATATGGTTGTGACCGTCCTCTTTATTCTTGCGCAGAGGCAATATCGTAGCTTATGAGGTCAATCCGAGGCGCGATCATTGCTGGTTGAAAACTTTACCCAATACCCCGCCTGGATGACTTGAAAAATAGTCAGCCGTGGCAATTTTTGATGGTCTCTTATGAGACCTTTAAAAGTATATTGAAAAGAAAAGAAACGATTGTGTTGTGTTTTTTTAGCCTAACTGTAACCGATGTCTCGTTTTATTTTTGTGCTATATTTGTGAATGTTTTTGCTTCGACTTTTTTTGTGTTGTTTTTGGTTTCTGTAGACAACGTTTTAATAATAGCTAAATTGTTTAAAATCGCTTTTTCATTAAAAGTAGTCTTGCAATTAAGCAGGTTTTTGTTTTTCAACCAGGTTTTCTAGATTTTTTACGGATAGATGGCTACGAGCACTACGTGAATTCAAATGGATCTACCTGTCTTTTTGGACCCCGCCCCTTTTCTGGTGTAGCAGCGAAAGGGTTTTGCTTACACTGTCTTAGTTCATGTAATTTATGCTTTTCAGTACCGTGTCTTCATAAATGTTGATTCTTTTCAAAAATACTTTTAGTCTGTGATTACTGTGCTGTTTTTTTTTTCAAACAAATGTTCAAGATAGTTTTAGAGGAGTTTTGAAATAAATATCCTTTCAATTCCAAGATATAAAAAAGTATCAGTTTCTTTTTGTAAGCGTTTAAATTTAATGCCATTTGATATACTTTTCTTGACATCTTGTTCATTCTTAACCATGTGTTTTTTCACTCAAATACTGGCAGGATTTTCGTTCTTGTCTTAGATCTGTGATTGATATAATAGCACTTGGGCGATGTTTTTGGACATACCATCCTTGATCGTCTGCTTTCTGATTGTAGGCATATATGGTTGTGACCGTCCTCTTTATTCTTGCGCAGAGGCAATATCGTAGCTTATGAGGTCAATCCGAGGCGCGATCATTGCTGGTTGAAAACTTTACCCAATACCCCGCCTGGATGACTTGAAAAATAGTCAGCCGTGGCAATTTTTGATGGTCTCTTATGAGACCTTTAAAAGTATGTTGAAAAGAAAAGAAACGATTGTGTTGTGTTTTTTTAGCCTAACTGTAACCGATGTCTCGTTTTATTTTTGTGCTATATTTGTGAATGTTTTTGCTTCGACTTTTTTGTGTTGTTTTTGGTTTCTGTAGACAACGTTTTAATAATAGCTAAATTGTTTAAAATCGCTTTTTCATTAAAAGTAGTCTTGCAATTAAGCAGGTTTTTGTTTTTCAACCAGGTTTTCTAGATTTTTTACGGATAGATGGCTACGAGCACTACGTGAATTCAAATGGATCTACCTGTCTTTTTGGACCCCGCCCCTTTTCTGGTGTAGCAGCGAAAGGGTTTTGCTTACACTGTCTTAGTTCATGTAATTTATGCTTTTCAGTACCGTGTCTTCATAAATGTTGATTCTTTTCAAAAATACTTTTAGTCTGTGATTACTGTGCTGTTTTTTTTTTTCAAACAAATGTTCAAGATAGTTTTAGAGGAGTTTTGAAATAAATATCCTTTCAATTCCAAGATATAAAAAAGTATCAGTTTCTTTTTGTAAGTGTTTTAATTTAATGCCATTTGATGTACTTTTCTTGACATCTTGTTAATTCTTAACCATGTGTTTTTTCACTCAAATACTGGCAGGATTTTCGTTCTTGTCTTAGATCTGTGATTGATATAATAGCACTTGGGCGATGTTTTTGGACATACCATTCTTGACACTAGATTTACTGACTTTTTTATTCTCTGGTGCGGGTCCCGAGGTGTGATTCCCCCCTGTTGAGATTTTCACAGTTCTTCAGCCCTGCTTTTGTTGTGCAAACACCCCCATCACCTGTGAGGCCTGGCTCATTTGCATTTGTTCACTCAGAGTAGCTCAGATCCAAGGCAGGCCAAACCTCTGTGTCTGACATGGAAACCTTCAGAAAAGCCTGCCGTATCTATACAAAATAGTCTGTTTTATTTATAAAAAATTGTGTGCTAAGGTTTGTCATTGCCATAGTACATATGATATTTATATAACCCTTGTGCAGACCTGGGGTCTATTTGACTCATCTGGAAAGTTTACTGTGTCATAACTTGGGTTTCCTTCCACATATTTGCCTGAAATTTACCAGGATTGTTCCAAATTATGAATTTTGCAAGTAAAATTAATTTTGTCTATTTTCGTTGAACAATGTGTTCCTAAAATAAATACTTTCCTCCTCAAGTCCTCCCGAGTCAATTTGACCCGGCCACATTTAGTGGGGCAGTAGGTCACACTTTTGCCCTTTTCAGCGCAATGAACATACATACAGACACAAAAATGCACACATAAAATGTCCACTAACACACGCACCCAAAACACACACTCACACACCACACACACACACACACACACACATGCACACACACACAAATTGGGCATTGCATTTCATTAGGCCTCCAGAAAAAAAAAAGCCCAAAAATTTGTAAATATTTCACACTTTTGATATGCCTTTGCCTAGCAGAGGGCAAAATATGATCTACGGAAATGATGCTACACACACACACACACACACACACACAGTCAAACACTGTTCAAAGCATTGGGCATTGCATTTCAGTTGTTCTCCAGACAGTACAAAAGCTATACATTTGTAAACATTTCACACACACACGTGCACGCACGCACACACACACAAATTGGCCATTGCATTTCATTAGGCCTCCAGAAAAAAAAAAGCTACACATTTGTAAATATTTCACACTTTTGATATGTCTTTGATATGATCTACCAAAATGATGCTACACACAGACACACACACATGCACACACACACACGTTGTGTTTTCATATTCAAATCATATTTGCTTTCAAAGAGACAATGCCCCGAGATTTATTTCAATTATGCAACACCTTCTAACAAACAAATTTGCTGCGGTCTCCGACATCTGAACACGCTTCAACAAGAACTGTGCTGAGAGTTTCACTCCAGGAGAACACATGACCATAGATGAACAGCTGTTCCCTACCAAGGTCCGTTGTCCATTCACACAGTATATTGCAACCAAGCCAGACAAATTTGGGATTAAGTTCTGGATGGCCACGGATTTGGAGACCAAATATGTCTGCAATGCATCTCCTTACTTGGGAAAGGACCCCAGTCGTCAAAAAGGAGAGAGGCTTGCAGAGAGCGTGACCATGAATCTGATGGAGCCATTTTTGGATGATGGCAGAAATGTCACGTCGGTCAATTTCTTTACTTTACTGTAACTGTCACACAGACTTCTGCAGCGCAAAACAACGCTACTGGGCACGGTGAATAAAGTCTGCCGTGAACTTCCTCAACTTGCAAAAGACACTGCACAGCGAGAGGTATTCTCCACTTCAGTGCTTACAAGTGGCGATGTCTCCTTGACAATTTATGCACCTAAAAAAAACAAGACTGTGTGTGTTCTAAGTTCCATGCACCAAGACGTGATGATCGGTGACGGCAGAAAGAGGAAACTCAACACGATAACAGACTATAACCACATGAGGGTAAGTGAATGTGTGTATAATTTTACACCAGTGCTACAATGTTTTCTGATGTGTACTATACATATACAGGCCTATAGAAAAAAGCACATATACTCATGACTCTCTCTCTCTCTCTCTCTGCTTTTACAGTGTGGTGTAGACATGTTGGACCAAATGGCGCGGATGTATTCCGTAAGAGCAGCAACACGCAGGTGGCCAGTAGCGTTTTTTTACAATATGCTTGACCTGGTGGTGGTGAATGGCTACATTTTGTACAAGGCATGTACAGGGTGGACAGGCAAAAGAAGATTATTTCTGAGTCTTCTAGCTAAGGAACTTTGTTGCCGATTCATGCAGCAGTAAATATTGGCACAAAGGCAGGCTGCTGAAGCTGGACGATGGACACTGGGTCTGCAAACGCTGTAAAGTTTGAAACACTTTAAAATAAACCAGACTTGTGTTTCCATATATTGTGAATGTGTGTGTGTATGTATGTGTGTGTGTGTGCACGCGCATGTGTGTGTGTGTGGTGTGTGATTTGGGTGCGTGTGTTAGTGGACATTTTATGTGTGCATTTTTTTGTCTGTATGTATGTTCATTGCGCTGAAAAGGGCAAAAGTGTGACCTATTGCCCCATTAAATGTGGCCGGGTCAAATTGACCCGGGAGGATTTGAGGAGGAAAGTACTTATTTTACGAACACATAGTTCAACGAAAATAGACAAAATTAATTTTACTTGCAAAGTTCATAATTTGGAACAATCCTGGTAAATTTTAGGCAAATATGAACCCCAAGTTATGACACAGTAAACTTTCCAGATGAGTCAAATAGACCCCAGGTCTGCACAAGGGTTATATAAATATCATATGTACTATGGCAATGACAAACCTTAGCACACAATTTTTTATGAATAAAACAGACTATTTTGTATAGATACGGCAGGCCTTTCTGAAAGTTTCCATGTCACACACAGAGGTTTGGCCTGCCTTGGATCTGAGCTACTCTGAGTGAACAAATGCAAATGTGCCAGGCCTCAGAGGTAATGGGGGTGTTTGCACAACAAAAGCAGGAGAACAATGGAGCTGTAGGGGTCCTAGGAGGTGTGAGGTCCAGGGATTTTACGCAAATTTGCGCAGCCTTAGTAATTCTAGTGTTGATCGTCTGCTTTCTGATTGTAGGCATATATGGTTGTGACCGTCCTCTTTATTCTTGCGCAGAGGCAATATCGTAGCTTATGAGGTCAATCCGAGGCTCGATCATTGCTGGTTGAAAACTTTACCCAATACCCCGCCTGGATGACTTGAAAAATAGTCAGCCGTGGCAATTTTTGATGGTCTCTTATGAGACCTTTAAATGTATGTTGAAAAGAAAAGAAACGATTGTGTTGTGTTTTTTAGCCTAACTGTAACCGATGTCTCGTTTTGTATTATATTTGTGAATGTTTTTGCCTCGACTTTTTTTGTGTTGTTTTTGGTTTCTGTAGACAACGTTTTAACAATAGCTAAATTGTTTTAACAACGTTTTAACAATAGCTAAATTTAACTTTTTTTGTGTGACTTGTACTTTTATTCTTGTATAATTCTATAACCTTCCTCTATGTTAACCGGTCGGTACTCTCAAAACACTCTCAAAATAATTATTTATTTTCGGATTTTGTTTCTTATCTTTTAGATACTATGTTATGCTTCCTTGTCCATAAAAAGATTGACACCATACTTTCTTTTGACAGCATACTTTCCGTTTTCAGTGCCAAAAAATGGTCATATAAACCTCAAGAGAATTACATAAATAAATGACATTTTGTTATGTTACCTGACTATTAATGAGACTATTAATTTTTATATATATTTTTTATTTTAATATTATTACCCTTTGGGGTCAATATTGACCCATATATTTTTAGTTAACAAAAGCCTTTTTTTTAAAAAAAAAAAAAAAAAGACCATTAATCCAAATACAAAATGAAAAGCCGTAAACAAGTAATAATACAAAATGTAGATTTGCATGGTCAAACACACAACAACCAGTCAAGCAAATCATTCATTCATTCATCTTCTACCGCTTATCCGAACTACCTCGGGTCACGGGGAGCCTGTGCCTATCTCAGGCGTCATCGGGCATCAAGGCAGGATACACCCTGGACGGAGTGCCAACCCATCGCACACACACTCTCATTCACTCACCCAGAGATGCCAATCAACCTACCATGCATGTCTTTGGACCGGGGGAGGAAACCAGAGTACCCGGAGGAAACCCCCAAGGCACGGGGAGAACATGCAAACTCCACACACACAAGGCGGAGGCGGGAATCGAACCCCGACCCTGGAGGTGTGAGGCGAACGTGCTAACCACTAAGCCACCGTGCCTCCCAGTCAAGCAAATCAAACTAATAGAAATCTATTACTTCTAATTCCAAAAAAACTCTTTGTGTGCAAGAATGGATGCATGAGTATGTGTGTGTGTTTACATGCATGTGTGGAAAAAAAGTGACACTTTTAGTGTGTTCTTTGCAGAGCCATATTTGCAGTAGAAGCACAATATATTTGTCTTTTTGTCGTTATTGCTAGGGCAGACCTGACGCCGCTTTCTTTTAGAATCAGGTGACCTCAGTGGGTTGTGGCTATGCTGGTTGATGTTGAGACAGGGTTGGCTGAGGAGGATGCAGGCACTGATGCTCTTTGTGTTGCTGATGGTGTGGATGGGGTGCTGCAGCTGTCTGACCAAGGCTGTGGTGGCCTCAGGGCACTCGTTCCCTTTGCTCAATGTGCGCCTTGACAAGGAACTTCCTAGCTCCTCAAGAAACATTCTTAGCTTGTTTTTTTTTTGGTTGAGTTCCACCCTAGGTGAATGAGGGTCTACAACACAAATGCATTGTATGGAGTGTTGAGAGCCAGTGGCATGCACAAGATGTTATCAGACACTGGCATGTACTGGATGGAGTTGCAGGACTCTACATACCTGATACCGGTTTCCTGGTACTGATTTTCCTAATACTGGTTCTCAGCAAATAAATAATAATAAATATAAAGGTACACCACAACCAATTATTAACTTATCTAGGAGAAATAGGGAAAGAAAAGAGAAATGTAAGGTGAATAAACAAAGAAAGATTGAGGTAAAAATTCAAAAAGTTGAAGAATTGGTTGAAGAGTTGAAAGATTTGAATATGAGTGTTTAGAAGAAGACACCGAAGGATCAGACGCTGTACCTACACTCTAAAAAATGATGTGTTGGATTTACTTAAAATATGTATGCACCATTTTTGCATCACACTTTTTAAGTAAACCCAACCCAAAAAAATTACTTAAAATTAACAAGAAAACTGTTGTTATATGTACTTAAAATTTTGGGTACACTCAACATTGTTTACTTAAAAATATAAGTAACATGGTAGAATTTGCTAAGTAACTGCAAGTTAAGTTAACTTAAAATTTAAGCTCATTTATGTTAAAAAAAGATAATTAATTGAGTTGAACCAATGTAAAATTTTAAGTTATTTTAGATCATCAGCTATTGGTCTGCATACTGCACTGCTGCTTGAATGGGTTAAACGCAGAGCACAAATTCCTAGTATGGGTCACCATGTCACTTCACTAAAATAAATTACACATGCAAATCACACAAAATAAAGCATTTCACTTTATTTTTTGAAACAGGCTGCAATACAATGGTGAAGCCTAAAACCACACATCATGAATGTACAACAAATGTGTCAAATTAACAAATTTTGAACAAAAAAACAAACAGGACACTTCCTTGATGCTGCCCCCTTTGCAACACTTTCTTGCTCTGAGCTAGAAAGAGAAAAAAGTTTTATATTTAGTATGAATAGGCAAGACATTGCAGAGTCTTACTAGCATAGACCTTTTCAGTAAAAGATTGTATATACTAATGACGCATCACCTTTTTTTGGCAAAATACTCATATACTGGTAATTTATCAATACTGTTATTTAAAGATATTAATAGATCACGTTTTTGCATAATGTGCTATGCTGAGACCAGCGGATGTCGGAAGCGTGTCACGCCCTTCTGCTCCGCATTTACGCATGCGTAGAAGTTTCTCATTATTATAAGAAAAGTTAAGTTTCAAGCCAAGGTGGTAATTGAACAAAGAACTGCAAAGCGTTACACTGAGCAGGGCGGGAACAGATTCGTCAGAATTCGCCCTTATCTTAATGCAAACATGCCAACGCGATGCATGGTCATATACCTCTGAAATAAACAAATTAACCACTAGAACATTCATTCGATGGAGGCACACTGCTTTTAGGCGGACAATCGCGTGCACACTCGTTCCTCCTTTCATACAATAACTTACTTGTACAAACTGGACTTTCATAAGTATTCAAGTAACACGTTTCTAATTGTTGAAGCTAAATTCGTAGCAATTCAGAAATTCAATTTAAAAAAGTTTCTTTCTTGACCACAAACGCAAACACAAACACAAATAAACGAATGTACGTTAAAACGACAAATCTTACCTCTTTTCAGCGTCTTCGTCTCTTTGCGTTTCAGAAAATATCTTCATCTAACACTACAAACAAGTGTTTATTAATTTCAAAACCTCAAAATCGAATATTTTGCTTAGTTTATTGAAAGTTAAGCTTACCTCTTTCCACCGTCTTCACATGTGCGTCACAAAATGGCTCCAGTTTTTTCCAGATTTGCATATCACGTGGCTCACAGTCAAACTTAAAATATTGTTATAATTACTTAGTTTCGATGCAATTTTAATACTAGTTGACGTGGCTTATGTTTTTTGATTATATTTATGCATACATTTAGGTTCACCTTGTAACTTATATATTTATGTTACAGACACTATATATGCTAAGTAGAGGTTGGAAAGTTAAAATTACTTTGTTATTTGTGTTTAGTTTATTTATTTTTAAAAGTAATGGTTGTTCAGCCAACGAATCGTTTTTTAGAGTGTAGACAACTGGAAGAAGATTCCAAAGAAAAGAAGCAATGCATTATGTGTTATGATGTTTTATTTTCAGAATGTTCAAGAAAATTCTGAAATGCTTTTCTTTTTATTATAATCATGTATTCGCATGTAATAGAGTTGGTTAGATTAATATTGTTTATTTTACTGTAAACTTTCTTGTAGTGAATGCTTATGAATTACCACCAGGGAGCATCTGCACATAAAGTGTTTCAAGGCCTGCTGTTGAAATGAAGATTTCTGTTTATCCGTGGGGAGTAACCTGTACGTGTAGTGTTTTATAGCTTGCTGTCGAATTCCACGGCGAGAGAAAGCTTCAGTCATATATAATCATAGCCTGATAAGTTGCAGGAAGTATGACCATATATAGACATTAGCAGCGCACACAGAAATCGACGGCGAGATATGTTTGGGAAACCGAGAAGTGTTTATGAAATAATATGGTAGCCTCTAGAAGGCACGCAGCCAACCAAACCTGACAGCCAGATTCACCTGGCCATCGTAAAAAAGTATAAAAGCCCGCCTTGAATCACATTGTGTGTGCATTCTATTGTAGACAGCCTTAGGGCATGTTATACTTTAGGTGCATCATGGAACAAACGCAAGTTTACACTTGGAGAGTGTTTCTTGGTTTGTTATAATATTTGCAAGTACGTCAGTATAATTACATCAGGAGACACATCTAGCATGTTATAAAACACAACCATTGTCTATCTCCTGGTTGTCCACTCATCCTTTTGTTTTTATTATAGTCCAGGATTAATATGGGCTTTGTGTCACTTCCTGATGACACAGCTGCATCTTTGTGAATTGTGGACATGTGTACCACACACCATTTTTTTTTTTGTGACAATATGAAACAACAGTGGAGGTGTCTGTAAAAGTGAATTTTGAAGAAAGAGGAGCCCCGTGCTTCACCTGCAAAATTCCAGCAGGCAGCTCAAGTTTATTTATTTTTTTATTTTTCCCACCATTGTAAGTTTCCTTCTGAGAAGTTCGTGTCCAAGGTCATAGTTAGTAAAACAATTCACACATGATATTGTGGCCCCACAGTCCAGTAGTTATATCGAGGACTACACATTTTCCTTGTTTTTTCACAGGGATGCCACTCATATGTTTGCCTGTGTAAATCTGTAGATCCCATGCATAGCTGGTTTTTGCATCACAAGCTGTTCAGATTTTTAAGCCATATTTGCAGTATTTTTGTACATATTTGTACATATCGTTATGCTGTTCTGTGTCCTCTGCCTTATTTTCAGCAAAGATATGATCCAGAGCTTGGCTTGTAAATTTTCTTTTCATTTTCACATGCTGCAACTCTAACTCTAAATTGAATTGGTTTTATTTTGTTTTTTTACCTTGTTTGTTCAGGGAAGGTGACAAACAGGCAAAGCGAGAAGCCCCTAACTAAAGGTCATAGGGTTGGGAGAGGAGCTGAGTGTCAGTTGGCTGTTGGCTAAGTGTTAGTGAGCTGACAGTGTGTTTCAGATTTGGCACTAATTCATTCATTCATTCATTCATTTTCTACCGCTTATCCGAACTACCCCGGGTCACGGGGAGCCTGTGCCTATCTCAGGCGTCATCGGGCATCAAGGCAGGATACACCCTGGACGGAGTGCCAACCCATCGCAGGGCACATGCACACACACTCTCATTTACTCACGCAATCACACACTACGGACAATTTTCCAGAGATGCCAATCAACCTACCATGCACGTCTTTGGACCGGGGGAGGAAACCGGAGTACCCGGAGGAAACCCCAGAGGCACGGGGAGAACATGCAAACTCCACACACACAAGGCGGAGGCAGGAATCGAACCCCCAACCCTGGAGGTGTGCGGCGAACGTGCTAACCACTAAGCCACCGTGCCCCCCTTGGCACTAATTATTGTATTATAATCTTATATTATAACTTCGTCGAAACTGACCCTAACAACACAAAGGTCACATTTTTCACCAGAGCATTTTATAATTTAGTAAAATTGATTTTTTTTGTTTTATTTTGTTTAAATAGATGTTCCTGACAAAGTCAAAAAGACTTGATGCAATAATCAAATTTATGTGGTATACTTTTATGCATTTATAAACCAGAGGAAGTTTGATCATTTTTGTTTTTCATTTTTATGAGTCTTTTGCTTCGACTTTTTTGTCTTGTTTATGGTTCCTGTACCAAATTCTTTATAACTGCTAAATTGTTTAAAATCGCTTTTTCATTAAACGTTGTCTGATAAATATAATTCTACGTTGTGATTAAGCAGGTTTTCTAGATTGTTTAAGAATAGATGGCTACTGGCTCTACATGAATTCAAATGGATCTACTGTACCTGTCTTATTGGACCACGCCCCTTTTCAAAAATATATTTAGGCTGTGATAAATGTGAATGAGGACTGAAATTAGTATGAATTTCACAGTTTGGTTGAAAACCTCATCTAGTGATTGGGAAATAATATAGACATCTAGCTTTATTGTGCCACCTAGTGAACAATAAAAAGTATTTACTCCAGTAACTGTTAATTGGGTGTACACTTAGGCGCAGTGCATATAACTGCATCAGTGTAGCTCTGTTTGGTCAAGATATTAATTGCACAATACCTGTTGGATTTGGCACCAAGATATTCACACTGTCTCTGCAGGCTTGCATTCTTCCCATAGTAGATAATAGATGCACATTCACCTCTCTGTCCATCTTATGTACATTTACAGCATTTAGCAGACACCCTTATCCAGAGCGACTTACATTTTATCTCATTTTTTTTTTTATACAACTGAGCAATTGAGGGTTAAGGGCCTTGCTCAGGGGCCCAGCAGTGGCAGCTTAGTGGACGTAGGAATCGAACTCACAACCTTCCGATTGGTAGCCCAACATCTTAACCACTAGGCTACCACATATATAAAAGACAATGTGATCAAATCAGACTACCTTTTTTCATTGCTCCATGGTCTATTTCTGATGATCAGATGTCAAATGAAAATGCTTTCGGTGATAGACAGAGGCCTGCAAGGAAATTCTGCAGCTACACAGCCACATATACAACAAGCTGCAATGCACAGAGTTCTAACACCTTTCTATCATAGCCAACATTCATTTATTTGTTGTCAATTTGCTACAGTAGATTTTATGTGGGAATCGGACCACACGAGATAGCCTTTACAACCCATATGTTTTATTTAGTCTTGCCTTTAAAAAGCATTTTAACCTATAACACCTATGGTATACAAATGGTTAAAATGTTATAATTTAATTTTTTACATACCCAAATGCTTCTTTTTGTACAGAAAATAATTTAGACACACAATTCAGTGCAATCCGCACAACTTAATGAGCATACAAATGATACGACAACATGGTGCCATTTAATTAATTTGTGCATTTCTGGACCTTGCCAAGCTACTTTTAATGTTCTCAAAGGTTATTCGGTCAATGTTAAATCAGATATGCATAGCATTCAATAATTGTGCATTTTGAGTTCAAATGCACTTTTAAAAATTAAAAGAACACTAATCTCCAAAATAATTAGCATCTTAAAATATAGGTTTGTCTCCTTATCCATTTGTTAACATGGAAACAGTCAGGATTAAAAAAAAACTGCAGTCAGTAAACCTTGGAGACATTTTAACCACCTGGTTAAAAGTTGTGTTCAGTTTTATTTACATTCATTATGTTTAGAGCAGACACCGTTATCCAGAGTAACATGCAATTTCTTTTTGAACAAGGGTTAAGGGCCTTGCTTAGGTCCCAAGCAGTGGCAGTTTGGTGGACCTGGGATTCAACCTCATGACCTTCTGATCAGCAGCCCAACACCTTAACCACTGAGCTAAGGCTACCACAGCCTCAGGTTTATTCAATAAGGACCATTTTATTTCATTCCAGTCAAGCAGGAGCCACATCTGATTCAAACTGTTACTAACTGTAGATTATTAGGTGTAGCGTCTGTTTGATTAGAATGAAAATCGGTGCTTTCTGGATAAAACTGGACACCCCTGGTGGACAACTTGGCTCAGATTGTAAACTTGCCCTCTCTAAAATGGCGGCGATGATGACTTGTTTAATCTACTTCCGGTCCATGTCTAGTCTGAGCGGTGGCTTTAAAAGTAAACAGTAAACAGACTCCGCCCCCTTTGTGCGTTTTGTTTATTACGTTTGGTTTCTTTCGTTCCCGCGCTGCTTTGCTTAAGCTTGATCTACGTAATGGGGTCTTCGCTTGACAAACCGTCTGATTCCCAGCCAGTTTGCCCGTTGTGTCACTGCGAGTGTTGGGATCTGATCACACTGGAGTGCGGGCACGGATTTTGTAGGAAATGCGTTAAGGAGCTGTGGAGTGGCGCGTCCACGGGCCCTTTCTACTGCCTTGAATGCGACCATGAAATCAGGAAGCTACCAGACTTTGGAGAGACAGACAGAGCATCAACATCTGCAGGCACGCGCACAAGTACTGACATAATCTGTCAAATTATTCTTGTAGATTTTTATTTTTAATGCAACAGTTTCCATGCACAAACAAACAACGCGTCATGTTGATGACAGAAGCGCATGGTTACCGAAACCTGGCACTGTTCCCACTTCCCACTACTTTAGTATCATTGTATCACAGCTTAGGATAAGTTCATAGTTACCTCCTAAATTCGCTACGTTTATTAATCCTGCATTGTTTCTTAATGTACTATTTTGAAACATCTGACTGTGACGTGGATTTCCTGTTACTACAAACACCACTTGGTTATTATGTGCCATACCGGATGCAGCGTTGAGAAATCATTACAGTTTGAATTGATATTCGTCACAAACACCTTCACAGAAATATGGATATAATTAGATAATAGTAGAGGTAGATTTCCTGCTATGGCAAGCGACAATGGCAAGGGAAAAGTCCCTGAGAAGACACGAGGAAGCAACTCCATCATTAGTTATGAAAGACTTATTACTTATTATTTTAACACCTGTGGCAACTTTAAAGCATAAAAACACATTTCTGGAAATAAACTTTTTTTCAGCTTTGTACACTTTGCAAATTGTAGGTACAGAAATACTATCCTCAGCACATCATTCTCACTACAGCAGCATTCATGACCTGTTAATGTGTGTGTCCGTGGTGCTGGTGTGTGTGTGTTTAATAGGCACAGCTATTTTTTGAATTTTTGAGACACAACCACCATGTTAGATACAGTAAGATGATAATGCTTATCTTTTTTTTTTCCACATGCACAAGTTGTGTTAATTGTCCTGAAAGTGTGTGTGTGTTTCTACTCAGAGTGATTTATGGACAATGTTTAGGTACGCAGTTGAATTTCTGAAGGAAATATTGCTGGCACATTACTCACAGGATTGTAGGTCATTTCCTACAGTTTTTGGCTGAACTGTTTTTAACTATAGGATTATAGTGAATGCAGAATTTATAAATTAATTAAAAATGTAAAATAAACTGATGCATCTGGTAGGAGTGTTGATGGCCAAAAGGAAAAGTAGAAAATCCATAGATGTTCCTAATAAATTGACACGTGTGTGTGTGTGTGTGTGTGTGTATATACTTCCTTTAGTTCACACTGTATTGGATAAATGATTTCTGCTTCCAGTTTGGTTGTAAAAATACTTTCTTTGCTTGTATTCTCTCCAATTTTTATAGGCCGGGGTCTTGGAAAGCGGCTCACTGACCACTACTCACCCAAAAATCTTCTAGGGAAAAGGAAGTTTAGCACATCCTCCTTCAGGCAAAACAGCGGAGGATACAGACTAGGGACAGGTTCATCTGAGAAACATACAGTGATCATCACTGACTCTAATGAGACACCAGCAAAAAAGAAAGCAACCACAGAAACCTCTTCAAGGGAAAGACAAATAACATCTCCTGTGCAGGGCACTTCAACTAAAACTACACCTCAAGTATCCGTAGCTTCTAATAGCAAATCATGTCCAGAGGATGGTCAAAGTGACAGGAAGTTCAGCAAGGCATCTTGTAGTGGAATACAAGAGCCGCCACCAACAACAGCCAACGCAGTGTCCAAGGAGTCCCCACAAAAATACGGACGCTCATCCAACAGCAATGAGGAACAAACAGGATGTCAAAATAAGAAGGCTCCAGAATCTTCCAGCACCTCGAATGAATCCAGTGAAAGGCCTTTAACTGACTGCTCCATAATCTGCCACTACTGCTCCGGTAGAGAGCAGAGGTCGGCTGTGAAGACCTGCCTGGTGTGTGGTGCCTCCATGTGCTCAGAGCACCTTCGTGTTCACCTGGAGTCACCCGTGTTCCGGAACCATCCACTTGTGCCTGCTGTGGACGACGTGTCACACTGGAGATGCCAAGAGCACCAGGAGATGAACCGCATCTACTGTCGTCCTTGTGGGGTGTGTGTGTGCACTGTTTGCACTGTAATTGGCTCGCACAAGGATCATGCCTGCATCAGCATCAAAGAGGCTGAGAAAGAGCTCAGAGTAAGTACGACACAGACTGAGAATCTAGAAATGTTCAGTTCATTAAACCCTGAAACAATGTACACATTTATCAAGATATTTTTGAAACAATTATTTTTATTCTCCATTTTCATAATTATGTCCATCCAATTTTAAAACTACATGTTAAGTGGTGATGAGCTGTAAAATGTAATGTCTTGTGCCATTGGACTAACTTTAACAGTGTGTGTATGGTGTGAAATGCACACTTCACCCACAGCAGTCTGGAAATTTTTATTCAAAATCTCTGGTCGAAATGTTTTGTATGGATTCAGAAGCAGCGATGTGAACATCGTATTCTAGAAGCTCTGCACTATAATAAAACTGCTATTAAATAAGTAATTTACACACCACAGTGTAACTGTTCTTACACATTTGTAGGACATGTGCAGATTTATTCTGTGATGTCAGTGTATGTTTTTTTTCTATTCCATTTGGAAACAGAGAAAAATCATTTTGTCTGAAAATATTTTGTCCATGTGGACAGGGGGTTTAAAATACCGAAATATCTGTATACGTGTGGACAGGTGCCTAAATTGAGGCCTGTTATTTAGGCTAATTTCCAGAACATGAAAATGATTATTCATTTATATATATATATATATATATATATATATATAATGTATAAAATATATATATATATATATATTTTTTTTACTATTTTCATTGCATCTTCTTTTGATAATTTTTTTGCTTTAGAAAATCATTTAGACAGCACCTAAAGTATTTTCAAGGTTTTGTGTGTCACTTGGTGTTTGCCGATTTTTCAGGCCACTCTAAAAAGTGAAATGAAAAAGATACAGACAAAAGAAGCAGCCATCTTAAACCAAGTACAGAAGCTCACAGAGAAGAAATGCAGTGTTCAGGTATGTGCTACTGTATTTATCTGTCAGGATTCTTATTGTCCAAAAAATGTTTGACTCTACTGCCTTTGAATGTCTTCAAACTTATTTTCACTGTGTGACTGAAATAAAAACTTTGACAGTTTGACAATACTAATTTTATGAATTGATGCTGGATGTTGGATAATTAGGTGTTCCTAATAAAGTGGAGTGTGTATTTTCTCTACATGTATTGTGTGTATATGTGCATCCACCTAGAACCTCCTTTGTATTTATTTATTTATTTATTTAAAACAACAGAAGTCACTAGTGGGTGTTTGCGCTGCAGTAGCACAGCAGTATCAGGCCATGCGTGAAGCTCTGATAATCGAGGAACAGCAGGCTCTGCACTGTGTGTCCCAGGAAGAGGACAGAGTGCTGAAGAGCATCCAGGCTCAACTTGACATGCTCAGTCCAGCCCTTGCATCTATTCAGCACACTTTCCATCCACTGTCTAATTTAGCAGACGCACAAGGAGCTACAAGGGTTCAGGACCAAGCCTTCATCATGGTACGACTACCTACACAGGCTACAAGGAAATAAACCTTTATGTATGAAGGAGCGAATATCGTTAGTGACATTACAGAAATGTAGTCAGATTGTAAAAATAATAACTTTTTAATTTTTAATTTTCAGGAATACAAAAAAATAACTGAGTCGTAAGTACATGCTTTTATTTTTACTGAAATTAAATAGACTTTTATAGCTTTATAGACAAATTAACCAGTCTAATAGCGTCAGTTTTGACAATTTGACTGCTTTGATGTTAGGAAACGGAAGACCAATGATGGAAAGACGTTTTTAATAAACATCTAATGTCAGTAATATAATTGATATGTAACTACGTATTTCACCAAAGATTCAGTAAAATAAATATACGCAGAACATTAGGATTAAGTCAGTAAAACCACCTCTTAATCTCCATCGCTTACTCCTCTAGTCTGAATGGCTTGAGTGACCCTGTGGAGCATCTGGAGTCAGTTGAGGAAGTGAACCAGGGCAGACTGGACTGCCTGCAGGACTGGACAGAGAGGAGACTGGACATTGTAGTCATTTCCATGCCTCACAGAGACCCGTTTAGGCTGCTGTGTGAGTGTTTCAGTAGAAAAAAATGTTTCTACAGCATCCATGTTTACATGAGCTTACTATCGTGCATTATTGATTAATTTGGGTATAAGTAGGCTAATGTTGTGGTATATGTTTGCCTGTTGGTGTGTGCAGTTGTGCATGATTTGTGTGTGTGTTTGAGTTTGCATGTCTTTTTTTTTTCACGTGTTTGTTCTGGTGTTGTGTGTGTTTGTTGTAGTTTTGTGTATACATGTGTGTCTTTGCATTTGTGGGTGGGTGTCTTTCAGTTTTAGTTCAGTTTGTGTTTTTGTTTGCATGTGTTTGGTTTTTATTGTGTGCTTGTGTTTGTTTTTTATTGTGCGTTTGTGTTTGCCTTTTATTGTGTGCTTGTGTTTGTTTGCATGTGTTTGTTTTTATTGGTGTGCTTGTGTTTGTTCTCTGATTTTTAATAGGGATCATTTTAACGTTTAATGACATTAAATCTTTTAAATCCATCATGCAGATGGTTTCAGTCCAACTCTGGACCGTAACACGGCTCACCCAAAGCTGCTGCTGTCTGCTGAGGACAGGTGTGTGGAGTACAGTGAGGCTCAGCAGGACTACCCTGACTTAGAGACTCGCTTCAACATCTTTCCTCAGGTGCTGGGTACAAATGCACTAACCCAGGGTCGCCACTATTGGGAGGTGGAGGTATCTGCAGATGAGGGCCGTTGGAAGGTGGGTGTTTCTGATGAGCACATAGGCAGGAAGGGGCAAAAGGATGCCTCCCGTCTTGGCTTCTACCCAAACTCCTGGTGCCTGGTTTATGAGAAAGGCAAGGTGGAAGCACTGCATGATAAAGCAACCTCGCCTGTATGTGCCACTGGACTGCAGAAGGTCGGGGTACTTTTAGATTTTGAAGAAGGTAGCTTGTCGTTTTTCAGTGTGGGTGAAGCTGGTGCTCTTACTTTACTCTACAGCTTCCAGCACGAGTTCTCTGAGCCGCTCTTCCCTGCTCTGGCTGTGTCCAAAACAAACCTCACTATCTGTAACCTGTATGCTCGATCCGCTACAGACTGAAATATTGACTGTGTCAATAGGTGAAATTTTAATATGATAAAACAAGCATTTTATCTAAACATTAAAAATGATCCACTAAAAATTTATGAGCAATAACTGGGTTTTCCAATCCATAAAACTGTCATTTTTACAATTTACATTTTTTTAAGATCAGTGAATGTTGTAAAAATTTGAATCAACTATAAAACTGGAGAAAGTAAATAAAAATTAAAGATGTTTTTTTTCCTGCATTTCTATTAAACTCTTTGTTAGCTCAGCGATTTTTGTATTTTACTATAAAATATTTCATGTTCTCTATATAAATTTACATTTCCTATGTTTTTCATCTGGATTGTTTTGTAAAATGTGTGTACTCCGTAGGATCGCACTTTCAGACAGGTGGATAAGAGCTTTATTAGGGATACTTATGCTGTTCGTATATATGTGGAAAATTTTTGTACTTAACTGTTTTTTTTTAATATTTCCTTATCAATACCACTACCACTAAATATTAACTTTGCTACTTATATAGATTTTCATACTCATATCATACTAAATATTGCCTTATAAATGTTCTAAACATTTTGACAATAGAAATGCCATTCTATTCATTATTTTAAATGCTATTAAAAAATATACACCACTTTAACACCATAAACAGATAGATTTTACATGTTTCCAGCTGTGTAACCACAGCTGTCTAGCATAATTCTGAGGTGATAAATCTAACCCTACCCATTTACATAAAAAAGATAGCTTTCTCAATTTAGAAAGTTAAGCACATTAATCCAAAGCATTTATGATGCAAACCATTACATTGGTGGTGGTAGCTCTAGCAGTTAAGGCTCTGGGTTGTTTTTCAGGGTTCAAGCCCCAGCACTGCCAAGCTGCCAATGTTTAGCTCTTGAGCAAGGCCCTTAACCCTCTGCTCCAGGTGTGCTGTATCAAAGAAAAGAATTTCACTTTGCTGTAATGTATATGTGACAAAATAAAGGCTTCTATTTCTATGTGGCAATAAAACACTCAGCCTCCTTCACATGAGATGTATTCATCACACAGACTTATAGGTCAATGAACAGTGTAAGAGGTCAATTTGCACATGCCTCCATAGGCTGTTGTACAAGAGAATATTCACAGTGTTATTTAAACTATTTGCTGTAGCTTTCTCTTTTTAAACAGGAGTCTATATCTGAAGATGAAAAAGTCACGATTTAGCAGAATTAACTAACTATAATCTTTTGCAGTACCACTGAATGGGAGAGGCTGGGTTTAGTCTCCAGTTGGGTTGTGATTTGGCACATGTGAAAGCCATATTCAGGATCATATTCTTTTTGGTCAGTGTCATGGTAGTTTACATTTATATGTTTATGTTTTGGTTACTTGATCCATCTAAATTAGCTGTAAATGGCATTACAGTAGGCAAGGAGACATGAAATTATTAGTTGTACAAGAAAGATTAAAATTAGAAATCCAAGCAAATCTGTAGTTCAGCTTAAATATATACTGATGTACATTTCTCCTGGTATATTTATTGTATTGTGGTCTGCTGTATATTCTATTTGAACTGTAATTTTGCCGTTATATTAAATGTCACTCAAAATGACAAAAACACTTGTCATTCTGTGCACAGATCTCCTGTATTGTTAAGCTATAAAATATTGACTTGATGGATCCTTAGGAGGCTTGTACTTCACCATCAAGACATAAATGGCTTTTGCCATCACATAACAGAATGACACTCTCCACTTCAAGAGTACTAATTATTTGAACAGTGTCTAAAGACTTTAATTAAAATGGACTTGTCGCCTGTGGTCTTGCATGAGATAAATCTAACTTGTGACTTGGCTCGACTAAGGTTTCCAGTACTAAAGGAACTCACCAAATGAGTTCATTCGTCCATCATTATCTCTCCATCTTGCAGTTATGTAGATCTCATTTAGGTAGGAATGAACTTGGAGGCAGTTGATGTAACACTACTCATTTTTACAGTGCAAATGGAAGTAAGTTATGAATGATGTACTGTAAAGTCTCCTATGAGTAGGATGTGCACCTGGAGCAGCTGCACACTAGCTTGTTGAGTGTGAACACAACCCAACAATTTCACCATCAGGAAGAACAGCTGCAATATATTGATCTTCCACTCATAATTTCCTCATCTACATCCTGTACAAAAGGGTTTTTAGGCCTAGATATTCATGATCACAAGCTGGATCACTGTGACACTGTTTTGCTTCAGTTTGGGAGAGTGTTGTCTGCCAAGAAGCAGCTTCATAGATTAACTTACTGGACTGCAGCAGGAGCAATGAATCATATCCACAATGAAGTGTCTCAGCACTATCCCTAATAAGGCCTGATAAGGAAAATAATAATAATATCATGACTATTGAAAAAACACCTCATTATAAAATAATGATAAATGATAAAGAAGATAAAAAAAAATTATGGATTGTAAGAGTGAGATAAAATGGGATAAAAAATGTAAGTTGCTCTGGATAAGGGTGTCTGCCATATGCCATAAATGTAAATTTACAGATAATTCTGACCTTGATTGTAAGGGTGGCTATGGAATAATATTAAATTGTTGCATATCACATTATGATGACTATTAATAAGTCATTAAATTAATGTGATATACTACTAATTATTATTCCTGAGCTGCAGTGAGTCACCCTTACAATCTAGGTGAGAATAATCTGGAAATGTACATTTATGGCATATGGCAGACGCCCTTATCCGGAACAACTTATGTTTTTTATCTCATTTGGTACAGCTGAGCAATTGAGGGTTAAGGGCCTTGCTCAGGGGCCCATGGGGGGCAGCTTGGTAGACCTGGAATTTGAACTCACAAAGTTCCAATCAGTAATCCAACACCACTAGACTACCACATCCCTCAAGTTTTAATTAGATAGAAGCCTGACTCCACACAAAAAAAACAGGAGCTGGCAGCCAATCAAGGGAGAGCGATTCAGTGTTTTTCTGATTTAACAGCTAAGGATTTCCACAGACCTCTTGACAACTGGTTAGTGAGTAACTGGAGTGTTGGAGTGTTTTTTTTTTTTTTTTTTTTTTTTTTTTTTTTTTTTTGGGGGGGGGGGGGGGGGGGGGGTTAAGAGTGAGACATCACAGACTTGCCTTTTGGTTGTAACTTGTGCAAAAACACAAGCAAAAACACATACACAGAGAACACAGATTGTGTAACAGGTATACACAAAACAATTCATGTCTGATAACAGATGACTAAAAGATATTGGCACAATGCAGCTATACAGTAATTCATACTGTATGTACAGTACAGTAGCATCAGAGCTCTAAAGAACAAGCCAGAGGTGACTCCGGAGAAGAAAACACTCCCTGAGATGATATAAAGAAACCAGATCCAGTTTTTTTATATGGAGTCTATCCTCTTCTGTGTGATACCAGATAGTGAGATAAATCATTCATTGTTCAGATTCAAGTAGCAGTGAGTGTGTTGAATGGTTGTTCAGTATGAACATCATGGTCTGAATGATTACAGAGGATTTTTAGGTTCAAAGTATCCACTGAAGCATGGTTAAGTCTCAGATATAAACTGTTTTTGGTAAGTTAGAGCATCCAATTAGCTCACAATCAACTCATCACATTCCAACTGTCTGAAATGTTAAATTAAAACGTGGCAAATTATCAAAATGGACCCTTATGAACTCCCTGGGCTTTTATGCTCTATAGATGTTTGAGATTTATAAGATTTTTCTTTTTGTTTTGGACAAGTGATTCTTCCCTAATAGACACTTGTTTAAAAGGACAAGATAAATGCACACATGAGGTGATAGTTCAGGCAGAAATGTGATTTAAATCACACTTTTACTGAATTGAAAGACTGGAGATATTGACAGTGAATTATTTATGGGTGTTCTTTATTTTGAGCTTTTAGCATGTAAATTGTGGGGTATAGAGTAGGTACTTAGCACCAAAAATGACCATTCAGTCTGTTTATATAACAAAAGCAGGACATTTGAAACTTTGATTAGACAATTCTGTTCTTTGTCTGTATGATACAGCTGTCTTGTTTTCTACCGTTTATGCCTTTTGTATTAGGCAAATAAATAACTTTGGTCTTTATTTATACTTTATTTAAGAGCAGAATTGGATGATTATTATTTTATGGATTGAAGTGTCACTACAAACCCATAAACTCACCTGTATTAATATGATCATTTTTAAAATCTTATGAGAATCCTTAGTACAAAAAAAAATGATTTGATCATATAAATTATGTAAATAATGTATGTTTGTTATCAGATGTTAAGAAATTTGATAGACACCTACATTTAAGCCTTGTTATCAGGTTATTCATGCACAAAAACATAAGCACATAAAGAACAGTTTCCCAGAAGCAGTAAATGCCAGAGACTTAATTCAACACTGCACTTGCAGAATGCTGACAAGGCATCATTTTTTTTTTTTTTTTTACAAACTCAAGCAAATGTTGGCCAGGATTGCATCCTGATGTTAAAAAAAAGTTTTCCAAACTGGCATCTCATAATTCTTTGGTGGATTTATTATTAGGCTCTTAAATGACTTTAGTGGTACAAATATTTTAAGATATTTATGAAAATTGCAGCTGTAAGATAACGGTAGTACTATCAATTCTTTATATAAAATTTCCTCACTACTACTAAATACTAAAATCAACTATGAAGGTGAGTTATATAAGGCAACTATTGTGTATTTTTGTATGTAATATTTCTGTGGCCACTTATCTAGCTAGATTCTATAAGCAGTCTTAAACGATTCTGCTTATATCGCTAATTCATTTCACTTCAATGTTTCTGACCAGTTTTACTTCAGAGGAAAGATTACATACAATGAATCAATCAGTGTAACTATATATACTGACTTTATTGTTATCATTATTTCAATTATTTCTATAGTTTTTCTTTTACACGATTTTTTAATGTCTAGGTTTTCTAGGTTTATTTGAAATTCCACCATGGAGTATTAATAAAGATATATTTATCTTATCTCACATTTTATGTCATCTATTGAAGAAATATCAAGTATGAGAATGCGAACCATGTTTATTTGATGGACTGATCAAAGTTAACAAAAATTTTGATAAATTAATGCATAGCTGTACTTTTGACATTGAAACACCATCCATCTTGTTCTCTTCCTCATGTCTCTCTAGTATATACGTATACAGTTTGCAGTTCAACAGTCCAACACAAGATGGCAAAAATGATCCGCTTGTACAGGCTCTGACATCATTACATAAAAATGCAACTAGCTCTCCAAATCCAATCACTCCTAGACCCATTTTATTGCAAGCTTCAGCTACAGAGGGCACTTAAGCAAGAGGTGGAAAAGAAGACTGAGGTTTACTCAGCCATTTGTGCCAGATCATCACTGTTTCCTTGAAGAATGAGGAATGTCAGAGACGCGTTCGACATGCAATTAAGTAATGTTTGTATTCCTACACACACGCAAACACACACACAAAAGCTAGTCAAATATAATGTTAAATAATTAAGCATAAAGTAGTCTGAGATGCTTCTATATCATGCTGCAGTACTTGTGTTTCTGTCTCTCACCATCAAGCCCAGCATGCTGTCAACACGGATTCATGAACTGAAAATACCAAGATATTATGTAACATCTGCAATCCTCAATTATTTCATGAGCAGCTCGAAGCGCCTCTGAATACAAATGAGGTTTCTCACAGTGAAAGTAGGTTTCTCAAGGGGAAGCCAACGCCACTTCAACTCACCAAGTCCAGAAAAGCAGCTCATTTTGAGGTGTTTACTGAGAAACTGTGAGTGGTGCATTGATTGACCAGAATGGAATGTGCAGCATAATAGTCTGAACTTCTCCGAGTGCTTGAAAGAACCTCAGAGATTTACTTGGAGTCAGATTCCATGGTTAATCCATGAGGCTTGTTAGTGGAGAAGAGGCTGGATGAAGCTGAGTCAGAAACTGAGCAAGCGGGGCGGCATGCTGGTCAGGTTACATCCTTGACTGGCGTCAGTTCACCATGTTGTTAACACTGCATTAAATGATTTTTTTTTGCGTAATCATGATGTTTTCATGATGTTTTGTCTTCAAGAGTTTGCCCTTGCACACTTGTGCAAAGGTTCAAGTATACCAACAAATAAAATAGTATTCAAATGTTCTGTGTCTCAGGAAGTCTATAAAAAGGCATTTCTTGAGCTCACATTCTCCTGTATATTACATTATTGTTGAGAGCACTGCAACACTAAGCTGCGTGGACTGAAGTTGCAGCTGAGCGCTTACGTGTGGAGGAGGACAAGCTGGGGTAGGAGCTACACAGGTCTTTGAGGCTCCTCCACTCTCTGAGCCACATTTCCCGCTGGTCTGGAGGCAGTTGGTCTATCTGCCTTGCCTTGAGGTGATCACAGGGCACTAGAGTTCCCCTTAGGGCATGCACTGTGAACCTGCAAAAAAAAAAAGGAAAGTCCTGATTAGCAGTGTAAGGCAAGAACACTATCTGTGTCTGTACTGGTTTATTATTCAAATCTTTTGTTTCTGTTTAGACTTTAAACCGAAAAGTAGGCATGGCCAATAGGTCGATATTTTCATTGTAACTTTGAACAATGTTTTAAACTCATGATATCTTAAGTCTGCAACCTAGTGAGCCAGCATTAATGTATCCAATGATACATTAGAGATCATTAGAGATTTAAGCACTTATGTACGTCGCTCTGGATAAGGGCGTCTGCCAAATGCTGTAAATGTAAATGTAAAAGTATATGGCCCTGATCTGGCAAACTTGTAAATGTTAACTTCTAAATGCTTACATTTACCTGAATTAATGTGATCTTTTTTTCCCCATCAGAATGAATGTAAAAATCTTCATTCTCATAACGTTTTGTTATTTTTCATTATAACCTACTCCCTTTTGCTCATCTTATAGTCTCAACTAAAATGCTCTGTGGATCATTCTGGACAAGCTGAATGAATTGGGAATCTCGTATTCATGTCTGTATTTATATTCTTTTAAAACACATAATCTCTTCATTAGGGTTACAAGCCTAGTCCTTTGGTTTGTGGAAAATAGAGGCACAACAGCAAATGGATAACGCCTAGTGAGCAATTTAAAGAGGAATATTGGTTTTTTAAATATATATATATATATATATATATATATATATATATATATATATATATATATATATATATATATATATATATATATAAATGGGCTGAATACCACACTTACAGATTATTCACTATTCATGCTAACAATGTCAGAAAGAAATTACCTTGGCAACAGTGCTACAACTGTGGTTAAAATGCAGACCAGGTAGAAAACAGGGTCTTTCATTTGCTGCTGCATAATCCAGTATGGGTTTGAAGGAGGGTTGCAGCTGATGCAGAGCGCACTGAAAGTCAGAGTCACGATGAAGAACACCAAGAAGCTCCCCACCATGATAACCCAGTGAACCACTGTCTAATGGTAACCAAACAGAAATAAAAAAAATCATGCAAGTGTGCTGTATTTTTCATCACAATCACTCTGCTGACACTCATTTGAGAATGACATACCCAGCTCTTGATCTCAACTGCCAGGTGAAGGAGGATGGTGAACAAAGACAGAGTGTTCATGGGGGTTCCCAAAGAGAAGATTCCAATATCAGAACCTTTGTATGTCTACAAAAAGTGTGAAAGCTCCAGTCAAGAAATATACAGATATTACATGAACAGGATTGTTAAAAAGGAAGCAAAAAATTCGGACTTACCCAGTATGGGACAAAGAAGCAAACAAGACTCTGATAAAAGGCATCTAGGATAGCTATCCAAAAGGTTGTACGACAGTATCCCTAAAAATAAAGTAAAAAAAAAGGTCTTATAGAACAATAAGTTGGATAACGATAAGTTGGTTATAATTGGATAACGATTTTAAATTTGACAAACAGGTAAATTCTGTAAGCGCTAAGGTCAGATCTTTCTTATCATTCAAAGACTTTGAAAGGGTTATACTTGTTTTCATCTCTTCTTGTTTAGACTATTATAATGCCCTTTATATTGGTGTCAGTTAGGTTTCTCTTTCATGCTTGCAGTTGAATGCTGCACAGAATGCTGCACAAGGCTATTGAAAGGAACGTGTAAGCGTGATCATATTTCTCCTATACCAGACTCTTCATTGGCTTTCAGTGTGTTTAAGGATTGATTTTAAGGTTTTAATGTTAACTTATCTTTCTGACCTTATCAAACGTTCCATCAAGGTCCCTTAGGTCTGCAGATAACTTGTTCTTGCTTGTCCCTAGAGCAATAATAAAGTATAGGGGTGATCGAGTATTTGCAGTTACTGACTGCCATTGTCGGTTAGGCTGGCCCCAGCACTGTCTGTTTTTAAATTTAGTTTTAAAACATATTTTTACTTTTAAAAATATTTTATATTTAACTGAGTTTAAATGTGTGTGTGCTGTCTTTTTTCCTTTGTTGTTGGTCAACTTCGGTTGTATAAAACGTGCTTTAGAAATAAAAGAACTTGAAACTTGATATTATGTATAAACGAGTAATTTACTTAAAATTCTAAATAGAAATGAGATTATTATGAAATGAGGAAAAGTTGGCTTAATGTGAATTGACCAATAAGTTGCACTTCACATGTAATTATGTGAGTTATATGTAAAAAATCTTGTGAAGGTCAAGTTCAGCATTTCAAGGAAACTCCAGAAAAAAAGGATCATCAGGTGAATAATCATCATTAAAGATCACATCTGAAATTAAACAAATTTTAGGCTTGAAAACAGTCATAAAAATTATTAAATTTATGAAAAGAATACAAAATTATGAAATTTAATAAGTGTTTTGTAAATAAATGTAGTGAAAAATTGACATTAAATGAATCTTATAAAAAATTGTATAAAAATCACTACTGAAATAAACAAAATTTTCAAAAAAAAATACATTATTCATGTGTAAAACTGGCAAGTGAAAATAAATGAATAATGTTTAAAATAATCATGGGTAAATATCATATATGCAACAAAAAAAACCATAAATAATCTAAATGAATGAATCTTATGTATAAAAAAAACATATAAAACAATCCTTTAAACAAATCAAACATTTAAAAAATAAAAACTGAAAAATTGGTCAAGAGTTCAAAAACTGCATTTGATTTTCATTTTCCTTTACATATGAATCATGGGATTATATACCTTTGAAATTTGTGTGTATTTTCTTAAAGTGAACATGCCCTAACAAGCTGCCCTAACAATTTGGCAGCTCAGTGCTTAGGGTATTGGACTATATTTGATTGGATTATATTTGACAGTGCTACTAATTGAAAGGGTATGAGTTCAAATCCCAGCACCACCAAACTGCCACTGTTGGGCCCTTAATCAGCTGAACTCCTCAGATGTATCAGTTAAAAAAGGAGCAGGTTCTCATATGGTTTGACCAATCACATAACTGTCTTAGCAATAATGCCAAGTATCTTTGCACCTAATACATTCAATGCCTTTTAGTACTGTTTTTAAGAGTCCCCTGTTGACTCCCTTGCAACTTAAGGGTTGTTTGGTTGCTTCTTAACGGTTAAATTGAAGCTTGTTAGATAAGCCATTGAAAGTGTGAGTCAACACCATTGTAGACTTCAGGAGCAAAATTTGCCCAGAAGGTATTATAATCGGATGCAATTTCCCTCTTATGAAGTGAGAAAATAGCAGACAAAGCTGTTTAGAAGGGAGGAGAGGAGTGCCAGAATGCCTCATATTACACAATTATAAGATCTTATAAGAGTTTCTGTTTAATTCTGGCTTCAGCTGAACATGACAGATTTATTACTGTACTCTAGTTAAGAAGCTGATATGATTCGATGTACTTCAGCTACATCGTTACTATACATTTATCCCCTTGTGCTACAAGTGGCAATTTATGTGACGTATGCGATGCACACTAATCCCTCGACTCATGAGGGGAAGTTGATGAAAGTGTGCTAAAAGCAGCAGTAGGATAAAGTATTTATCAACATAGTTCCATTACTCTGACATGTAAATGTCAAATGCTGACAGACTGTCATTATAGCTGTTCATAATTGTAAAGGAAAATACATCATGCAGCCTCAGCACACTGTAACTATGTGTTCATAATCAAATTGTCTATATTTGAGAACTCACCTCAGTATGCTGGCCTTTTTTATAGAGTTCTGGCAGGTGGAGGAGCATGTGAGAAGAAACTTCCCTGTCCATGATGCCAAACATGATGGGTGGAGAGGATGTGAAGAAGAGGTTAAAGAAAATCATGAACCAGTAGTCAATCATGGCTGTGCCAGAGAAGCCGCAGAAGAACTGGTACCAGAACAGGAGGTTGACATAAGCCTGCGGAGATAACGACGGAAGGAATATCTGATTAAATGCCAAGGTATTGAGCATAAGAGGACTACAAACCCCTACTACACTGAAATTCCCACCATTCTACCAGATATTGTTAGATAGAAAGGTGATGTATGTTTTCCATGAATGTTGTGTTCATTCCTGCTCTTTCATGCAATTATCCAATCAGCCAGTCGAGTGGTAACAGTGCAATGCAGAAAATCATGCAGATTCAGGTCAAGAGCTTCAGTTAATCTTCACATTAAACACCAGAATGTGGAAAAAATTGAGCTCTGTGACGTTGACTATGACACGGTTATTAGTGTCAGACAGGCTGGAATAAGTAATTCAGAAATTGCTAATCTCCTGGGATTTTCTAGAGTTTTCACAGATTGGTGCAAATAAATAAACAAGAAACACCTTGTTAATGAGAGAGGTCAGAGAAAAATCGACAAACAGCGCCCAGAAAGGCTATGTTAACTGAAATAGCAAGTTGTACAATTGTGGTGAGCAGAAAAGCATCTCAGAAGAGACAACAAACCAAACGTTGTGACAGCTGGGCTACAAGAGCAGAAATAGTATAAAATAGCAAAAAGTGATGGTAAATGGTCCAGTTGCTGCAATTTAAGGATATTTTCATTACCCAAAATGTATTTCTAAAAATAAAAAATAATTGTTTTGTAAGATAATAAGGTTCCAGAATTCAGAGTTGCTTTCAGGTTGAATTTTCATATTTGAATTCAAGAATATTTGATTTCTTGAATTTATGTGGTGAAATAATTAGACAATTTGGAGACAAGTAACTTTATGAAAAAAATTAATTCACTTCATTTAGTAGGTCATAATAATAATAATAATAATAATAATAATAATAATAATAATAATAATAATAATAATAATAACAACAATAATAATAATAAACAATCTAAAACAAAAAATACAACTGTTCTCTTGTTTTACAATTTCCATCTTAGAATAAAAAAAAGAAAGAATGCATCACACATGGACCATGTCTTGATCTTTATAGATATTTCACAATAAAACAAGAACAAATAATAAATATATTTCATAACTGAGCCCTAGAAATAGAAGACACCTTCACAGTTACAGTGACTTTCACACAAAGCTTGCTGTCTCTGTTATATTTACCACATTCTTGTAGAAGAAATAGATGATCATGTTTGCCAGTCGTGTGTAACAGGAGTGACCATGAACCAGGAGAAGCTTCTTCAGGTGTTTGAAGCGAGATATTGCAAAGTCACTGGCCATAACAGCCTTTTGAATGCACAGCACACACAGACACAAACACACACAGAAACAGCCAGTCAACTGCAGTTAAATCATTCCATATCATTCAATAATGGATTAGTGAATTATATGAGTCATTTTATCCTATTAGCTACATGTCTGAAAATACCCACTGAAGCACCTAGTAGATAGAATATACAAACCTGCATGCCTTCCTGGCCTGATATTCCCACACCGACATCTGCTGCTTGAATCATGTTTACGTCATTGGCACCATCACCTGGAGGAGCAGAACGAATTATGTCTTCGTGTTTAAAAATAACAATGGCATGCCATCAAACCTGCACATACCACAATGTAAAAAAAAGCAGAGACCTAACCTGACCCTGAATCTTATATATAAAGGTCTAGTGTGTTACCTATAGCAAGAGTCATGACCTTGAGCCTGTCACGCAGCAGTGTGACGACGTTGCTCTTCTGCGTTGGTGTGGCTCTGCAGCACAGTACAGAGCGGCTTTGTTGGCATAACTGCAAGAAGTGAGCCTGCAGCTCATCATCCAGGAGCAGGCCCAGAGTTTGACCATCAATCACTAACCCAATTCTAGGCATCTCATCCAAAAACTGCGGTATCTCACTCAGAGCTCCGTTCAGCATGGTCCTACAGACTTCCTGTGAGAGAGGAGAGAGAAAGAAATACAGGCTAGAGCACATCATTCAGTTCAAGGAAGGACAGAGACCTAGAGTTTGTTTTATTATTGTATATGATGTATAGATGTGTACATACTTACAAATAGGGTTAGTGGCAGATTTAGATTAGGACTAATATGGTGAGGGAGACCTGCTGCTTTTATGGGTTCAAACAATTAGCCGCATTCAACAATATAAAAATGAATGCATGTATTTTTTTCTGGCAAATCATGAGCCAAATGAAATGGTTTTTTTTGCATTCATTGTATTGCGAATCAAGTTTTAGGTATCAGTAGAAGAGAATTGATTTTAAGAAGTACTTTCATTTTATTCTATTTTAACTTAAAATTCAATTCACAGTTTTTCTAATTTATGTCACATTCTTTAAGGTTTTAATTTGAGTCACTTGACTCTTGTACATGGTGGCAAAATAAACACATATGGCTCTAATTATTAATTATAAACGGTGAATTGAACAAACACATTGGTTAAAAATGAAATTTTCTCTATAAAGCAGTGCAAAACTGTCTTTCATCATTATTATCCACACTGTGCTATACTATGATTTTCTATCATATTACTCACTCATTCATTTTCTACCGCTTATCTGAACTACCTCGGGTCACGGGGAGCCTGTGCCTATCTCAGGCATCATCGGGCATCAAGGCAGGATACACCCTGGACGGAGTGCCAACCCATCGCAGGGCACACACACTCTCATTCACTCACACACTCACACACTACGGACAATTTTCCGGAGATGACAATCAACCATGCATGTCTTTGGACCGGGGGAGGAAACCGGAGTACCCAGAGGAAACCCCCGAGGCACAGGGAGAACATGCAAACTCCACACACACAAGGCGGAGGCGGGAATCAAACCCCCAACCCTGGAGGTGTGAGGCAAACGTGCTAACCACTGAGCCACCGTGCCCCCCTCTATCATATTATATTAACCAAAATGTTTTGAGTTAGGATTAGTAAAATGTACTGTATAATGCACCATGTAGCCCAAATCATACAATTCCTTATTCAACCATAGCAAGTACACTATATATCCATGGACACCTGTGACCATCACATCCATATGTGCTAACAGTTGCCTCAAATTCGTATGGTGTAGTATTACATTTTTCACACAACATTGTTTGATAGCATAATTATAAAGAGATCTAGAGGTGAAGGTGGTTATATTTAAAAAGATGTGGCCACAAGTTAAGTTTCTTGACACTTATTTTATGGACAATATTATGGAATATATTTATCTGAAAAATTAATTGAATTCGATTTTGTGGTCACATACATCTAAGCATAGAGATGATCAATAATATTATACTTAACTTCAATTTTAAAGTCATAAATTCATACTGGGGACACTGCCATTGCATAGACGGCTGTGGCCTGCATCACGATTACTGAACTCACCATAGCCATTTTATGTCGGTTTCCACAAAATTATTAACTGGAGACCATATTAATTATTAACTTAATCATGACTTTGTTATCTTATGTAACATGGTGGCTATTTTTTAAATAAGACACGAGGCCAAAATATAATAATGTCACCTCAGACTCTGTACAATTACCTACAGTATTTAGGATGTAATATTTGAACTAGTCATGAATTTTAGATAGAAATGGTTATTGTGTTAAACATTATAATTAAATAAAAACAAATCTTTATTATTAGTGTGTACTAATTATTTAATCATCACATAATCATAACTAAACCTGCACAAATGCTGTTATTCTGCTACATTTACCATTGCATGAACTAGATCCAGTTGTGGGAATGCTAATAGCATAATAATGTACATGTGGACTTGGGAAATATATAAATGATGTAACTTGTTTTTCATATCATGAATGAGTCTCTCTTGAACAAATTCATAATATTTTTTTGTCATTTTCTGGCAATAGTGATCCAGTAAAACATTATACTCATTAGATACTGTGTCAACTATGTTATTTCTTTTCTTGCTTATTGCTTGCTCACAGCCTAGCTTCTGCCCTCCACTAAACAAATATAACAAGAGTAGAATAAGATTCTGTGTGAAGGAAGCGCTCTCCTATCCTCCTCGGCACTGTAGAAATAGGATTACAACGCAGTCAAACAAGCCTTTCACATTTGAAAATCTACTTCCGACCTACTCTCTCAAAATAGGGCTTGGGGACAGAGACAAATGCATAAAGAAGCAGCATGCCTGTCAAATCACTGCCTTGTTTGAGGCAGTGTGGTAAACGTTCGATGGTGGATTTCATGGAGCTCAAGCCCTGAGGGCTGAGAGTGACGAAAAGTGTCACCTGCCCCAGTTAAACTCAATACATCACCTCATTCAGGACTTCCACTTCCAGTACACAGAACCAATTTTTGTCTATGCCTCACTCTGAGAGAGTGATATATCCATACCCTATTGCATAGAGACTAACAGGTTGGACGATGGAGTCTCAGAGGCTAAGAAGCACTTTTATAATATCTTAAACATGGCTGCATTGTGCATCCCAGCATGCTTTAATAGTCACTCAATGCAGGCAGGATTGAAATCAAAAGCACTTTGAGTTTAGCACCTTGTTTGCCATTTTAAATGTGAACACCAGGTCATTCTGGTCCAGTAGCTTGCAGGAGTAGGCAATGTTGACGGCTGTCTCAAGTTTGTCCCCGGTCAGCACCCATACTTTCATTCCAGCCTCTCTCAAAGCCTGGATGGTTTCTGGAACGTTTTCTTGAAGGCGGTCCTCAATTCCAGTGGCCCCTGTTTGCAAATGTATTTTACATACTTACATAAGTGCATAATTGTGAATGTCTTTTATGCATTGACTTTGGTTTGGTTAAATCCATATCCATAATCATATGGATCAATGGAAAAATGTCAACCCTCATGCAACCCTCAACCCATTTCTTTTACCATTATATATTTTTTTAAATTGGCCAAAAGCATTGATTCATTTTTTTAATTATTTTTTATTTTTCAATTTACCCAGCAGTGTGAGGTTGTTTTCCATGTATGCTGCAGTGTCCATGAGTAGGTCCTCTTTCTTCTCTATAGCTGACTTAGCTTCTTGTCTCATAAATAACCACTTCTTATAGTCCTCTTCAGTTATAACCTTCAACAGTAAAAAGTGAAAGATTGGATGACGGTTGAAGATTTTGTCTAAAAAAACATTTAATATCCAATTTTTTTGACATTTCGACATCAAGATATGATGTTCAAGACACAAAAAGGATGAGAACCTCTGGAATAAGGAGCTACAGTGTGTAAAAAGCAAACAGGTGAAAATACAATGTACATGGATTGTAATCTATATTTTGTCAGCAGTGAGTTAGCCTGCTGGTTTTACACTGTGACTAACCATGTATCCGTGACCCCTTAAATGAAATAATGGAGTACTTTACCTTTTTTGCGAAACACAAGGTCCGTAAACCATCCCTGGCGTACATGTCAAGGTCGTTCTGTGTTTTATGAACCATATTTGTCCTCTCACTTTTCATGTGTACTTTTTCTAGGGGAATTAATGCATGGAAGTATTGTGTTGTTATGGGTTATTTGTACCATATAATGATCTAAGATGGCTAGTAGAACCTGCCTTTGGGTTTTACCTTTGAAGCTAGCGTCTAGTCGATCCATGATGCTAGAGTCTGCACCTTTTGTATACATTACAATATTTTTGGTTTCAGGATGGCGCACTATTATGGACATCCTTCTCCGGTTGGAGTCAAAGGCCAAAACATCCAGCACGTCAAACCTCAGCAGTGTTCCTTGAGGCAGCTGGACAGTTACATGATGAGGTGTTCGTTCCTTTAAGGTGAAGCCGTAAGCCTTGGCTGCATGCACCAGAGCTGCTTCATCTGGACTCTGAGCCTCATAGCACACATCATCTATCACACATAGACTGCTTCCTGCCTGGTCCCACCCCCAACCGGTCTTGCCTTCATTAAGGTTCTCAGTAGAAGCATAAAAACTGGGAACCTCGAGGACAGGAGATCCCATATTGTCCATGGGAAAAGGTTCTGAGCAAGGCCTTCTCTTTCTAAACATCAGCTTCCCAAGAGATGCTACTCGATTCAACAAACCCTTCATGCACTCTTGTGAACTGGAGTGAGAAGTGCTACGTTTCACTTTTGCCTGAAAGACAAAAATTGTGGTTACATTCTGATATTCTGAAATGACTTGTCGAGAATGAATATAAAATAAAAACTATTTTATATTCATTGGTGATTTGTTCAGAGACATAATATTGATCCACACAATCAAAATAATGCATAGCCACAATTTATTAATGTATAGGAATGAAACATTCATGAGAGATTATGACTTAGTAAGGCATGGAAAAGGATAATTAAAGCAAAGTAACAAGATAATTAAGTCATGTTATATATCCGAATAAGAAATTAAGACCAATCATATTTTAATAGGACATGATCATTGTATCTATAGTAATCAACAAGTACATTGGGGAAAAGAAAATGCTGTCTGTTATCTAGTTTATGTTTATGAGTTTACATGCATTAAAATGCAGATTAGTTTCCCACTAGGTTAGAATATATATAATATAACACTATGTTTAAATTGAACTACAATTCTAATTAACCAATAATAAACCATTTATGTCTCAGTTCTATAATTTGCCATGACTAATATAACTAAATTATTAAAATACATATTCATTACGATAAGTTGAATCAATTGTTCTTTATATGGAAAGTTCACTGTAACAATTCCCAAAATTATACAAGAACAATTAAGTCTTCAATTAAGAATACAACCTAAATTTTAATGCTGATAAATTCCTAAGTTGCAATAGGGTTTCAATATGACTTCAAATTAAATAACAATAGAGAGAAAATTGCACCATTACAGCAGCTTTTTCCCTTCGATTTGTAAATTGCTTCCACAGCTTAATAATATCAATCCTTCACAAGATAAAATAGTGACCACAACTTAATTATCCCAGTCTCTTATGTTACTAAATAGTGATCACATCTTAATGATCTGTCTCCTTTGCAAGATAAAATAGTGACATTAACTTCGTTATCTTCATCGTTATCTTCATCTTCAATTTCTCTTGTGGTACCTCGGATTCAACTTACTACTATGGGTGCCAGATCTTTTAGTTATGTTGCCCCCCGCCTATGGAACTCTCTCTTTGTTCGCAATAGCGAGTGCTTGTTGACTTTTAAAACGCGTCTTAAGACTTATCTTTTTATACAGGCTTTCTTATAACATGTTTTATTGAGACTTAAATGCACTTTATATGTATTTGCTGTTTGTTTATGTGTTTTGTCTTATGCAGTGACCTGTATATTGGGTGACCTTGGTGTTCTGAAAAGCGCCATGAAATAAAATGCATTATTATTATTATTATTATTATTATTATTATTATTATTATTATTATTATTATTATTATTATTATTATTATTATCTTGTTTTCTCACATTAATATATGGTGACCACAAATGAACGATCTCATTCCCTTGTGTTACTAAATAGTGGTACCAGCTTAATTATCAAATTTTCTCACGTTACTAAATAGTGACCATAACTTAATTACCTCATTTTCACATATTCATAAATATATTCCTTCACACATTCCTACATATTCCTATTCCTAAATCCACAGCTTAACTATCTGCTTTACTCTCGTTATTAAATAGTTACCACAGATTAAAAAATCATGTCCTCATGCAATTAAATAGTGACCATGGTCTAAGGAAATCTTTCTCATACACAAATAAGTCACACTTTTCATTAAGTAAAGACATCACCAGTGGGGCTCTGTAAATTTTCAAATACGATATCAGTTGTCACTGTCAATTATATCTTCTCAGCCTGTCCCAGGCCAATTCCATCTTACAATCTTATTGTTGTTTGGTTTGTCTATAGACTTACACTTTAATGTCTGTTTCTAGAGCTCAATTGACAAAAAAAGCCTGAAATTCGCATACCATAAGACTGGGATTGCAAATAGGGAATGACCTCTGGTCTAAGGAGAAAGTTCTAATAGCATACAACCAGAACAGATCTATTGTTGCTTGTATGCACTTAAATAGCCTCATTTTTCACAGCAGCACTGAGTTGTTTCAAAGTAGGTAGAATAGGATTAGTCATACAGGCCATAATAATATCTGGGGGGTATCAGGGTTGCAAACACATATACTCTGCTTCCAGGAGGAGTCACTATGCATGGTGCACTATTACTGCTATTATTTTGACATCAAGGCTGTTTTTGTGCTGTGACTCAGTTCAAGAGAGCATAGTGCTGTCCTTTGCAATAGAGGCAAGGTTAACATGACCATTTCTCTTACCCTTTGTCTCTGTACAGGTTTTGTTGAAACCAATACAGTGTTGCAGATGGCTAAAGCCAGGAAGAACTCCAGGTACTGTGCATTTTTTCTCTCACACTCAGCGTCTTCTACTAGCTGGAGCAATGTCTGGTCTGGAACCACCTCAGTTTCCTGTTTAACCAAACAACAAGCCAAAGTCCTTAGTGGTGAGCCATGGCACAACACACACACACATGCTGACATCACGCACCCAACGCATTGTGTCATTTGCATCCCCATGGTGAATATCGTAAAATGGAATGAGAGGAAGGTGTACTGTGATTGGGAAGCTGTGGAAAAGAGTGGTGGGCTATGGGAAAGCAGTAGGCCATGTTTAATGCACCTCAGCAGGCCCATATGTCAACGCACAGACATCAAGAGCAGTGGAGCCAGCATTCCTCTGTTTTCTTTCTCACACCAAGCTGGCCGGCCATCTGCGTGCTGGATCTGTCCACTTACAGGGACGAGACACTGACGGTCTGTTCGCTCCTATTTGATGGCATCTCACCTCATCTAATCTGCACCTGCCACTAACTCTCATATAACCACAGCTCATGGCAGATCCTCTCCCCAGGCTATCCCTACTAAATCTGCTAAAAAAAAAATAGTGTTATTGATTCAGTACCCTGCCATGCTTCACTGGGGAAAGATCTGACCACCAAGCAGACAGGTTTATAGCTTTGCTGTCTAGGCTATTCAAAAATGTATCTTGTCACCTGTGGGGGAGTCTTCAAGCTGTCAATTTTTATTTGGCTAGATTTTTTTCTAAACATAAATATTTCTTTTGAACACTGTAAGTCTTGACAGCAGTTTTATTCAAAATGAATATAATAAAAAACCCACAATGTGCAATAGTTGTGATTATGGTCTTTAATACACCTTCCTGTTACAGGAGTTAATACTAGGAGTTAATGAAATATTGAATACTTTCATTTTAGTTATCTGGGAAGTTAAATTTAATATCAAAAACTCATTTAAGTTACATAATTGGATCTAAAAGTCATAGCTTAAATTTCTATGTAAACACACTCATGCTGCAATCCCAACAACCACCATCTTTGGAGAAACACTAATTAGACAAAATTGTAATGCATCCACTACCACACTTTGTTGTCATTTCTGTTGCTAAGTCATTGCAAGTAGCTACTTAAATAGCTATGCTGAATTTGGTTACCAGGGTGTGTATCTTACAGGAACATATGGATAGACCTAGAAATAGGTGTCAGACACCCAGATTTTCTTAATTAACACTAATTAGACTATTCTAAAAGACAGTTATGGCAGAAATATTTTATAAAAGTATTGGCAAATAATAACATTGCGAGATTAGCAATGTAGTGTTGCCCTTTTAAACACACTGGACATCTCTGTGCCATAAAATACATTTATAGTCAGAAATAACATTTGACTCAACACATTTACTCACTGTTACCTTCAGCTGTACTTTGTATTTGACCTGGTTGCTATCAGGTTGTTCTTCAAGACAAGCAAATAAATCACAGTCCTCAGTTAATTCAAATAAAATTTTCTTTTATGCTACATTTTGTAGGATTTGTTTAGTATTGTCTTTTTCTTTTTCTTCATTTTAGACATAAGCTGTAACTTGTGCTAGCATTCTTTATGGCTAGCCATTACTTTATTATGATTTAAAAAGCAGACACATTTCAGTTAGCGCCAGACACCTGGATACACAGCTTGAAAACTAGACTGTCCTAGTTGCATGCCAACCCTACAGCCCTGTTCCTGTAACTAATTTCTCCTGGACAGTGTGGTACAACATGGTTTGATATTCCACATTTTGTTGTTATATCTGTTGCTAAGTGATTGTAACTAAGGGCTTATGGGGAATTTGGATACCAAGGAAACAGGGAGCTAGAAACTGCCTTTCTAAAATTCAATCATGTGAGAAATCTTCAGTAGTATTTTATATTAACATTTGTAAGATGTACAACATGATGCCAGAACCTAGAGAAAAATGCTACTTTTTTCTAGCATAAATACAGGGAAATAGTGGTACGTGATCATGATATTGATTGTTCTGAATTCAAGTAAGCGTACCACACGCATATTACTGTAACTGCTTGGAAAGGTCAATCCAATGCAAACTCAGACCTGCCAGAAGATCTCACCAGTGGGCTGCTAAAAGCAAATCTTCCAGGGGTTCCTGCTAAGAGCCTTGGCCTGTATAATCCACTCCTGGCAGAAGTGTTGAAGTTCCCTCTGACTCCCACTGGGACTTCCTGGACTGCCTCCAGAGAAAATAGAGCAGGTTGCCTGTTCTGTTGGTAAATAACCTCTTCATCTTGATCTGTCTCGCCTGCGAGAAAGGCCAATCGTGTTGCTGCACAAAAACCAACAAGAACTGCGTTATCAGCCAGAGCAGGTGGTTACAGCGTTAACTGATATTTTGCTCTATTTTGGGAACACACTTCAGAACAATTAGAATTAAACTAAACTCACCGTTATCCTCATGGGGGAATTCAGTTCCCATTATAGTGCAGCGGCGGAACACCATTTTATTCTCAGTCAGAGTCCCTGTCTTGTCTGAGAAGACATACTGAATCTGCCCTAGGTCCTCTGTGATATTAAGAGCACGACACTGGACCCGAGAACTCTTCTCCTCATCATACAGGTCTAAGTCTTGAGTGATGAAGTAAACCTGGCCGATCTTGACCAGCTCAATGGAAAGGTAGAGTGAAATTGGGATCATCACCTGGACAGGGAGGTAAATATTATAATCTGCTTCGTGACTGCTTATCCCAGTGATGCTGAAACATTTGGAGGATGTTGTACATTGTGAGGGCAAATAAGTATAAATAGATATCATTGTGTAGAAAAAATTGTTTTGATTGATAGCATGCCAAGCATTTTTTTGATCATTGAGAGTTTACTGGTGCTGTAGTGCTAGCTGTCTGGAGTGAAAAACGACAGCCTGGAGAGCTTATCACTTTTACACAGTGAAACTATTTAAAACAATATCTACTTTTTTTTCCTGAAGCAGTTATTTTGTTTGTCACTGTTAACTCAAATGGGTTCAGGCCATTAGTTCCCATGTATCATTTGAATGAGGCATTTAAAAGTTAAACAGTCAGCTGTGTGTGTCATATAACTAATTTCCAAAACATATCAAATGCATTATTACATCCTATACCTGCAGTAGAATAATCATGGTAAGGAACATGTACATCCCTGCTTGCAATGGTTGGATAATTCTCCCATCACTTTCAGGGATAAAGTAGATTGGAATACTAGGGAAAGTCTTCAACCAATAGATATGACCTATTAGAACAAACGAGAAAATTAGGAATTAAGAGATATCAATTTATTGCCTTTTTGAGAGACTTTCATGTGTGAATATATTCTGAGAAGATTCTGCACAAGGTCGTAACAGCTCTTTCTATCTACATCTGCTGTGGGATCATCTGTCATGCTGCGAAAACTCAGGAAAGATTGAAATATAACATCGACTGTGTCTTCCCCAGTGTATCAACACAGCAGCACTTTGTAATGTCTGGATTAAGTGATTTTTTTCCATTCCAGTCAGCACTCTAAGCATGCAAGTGATCTATATGTACAGCATGTTGCAGAGGACCTCCTCCTTCCTACTTACCAGTGGCTCCTATGAGACACATGCAGAAGAGCAGAAGCACGCAGAATAACACATCCTTGTTCATCTTTCTCTCCAGCTTGCTACGTTTGTACCTCGGCTTGTCATTGTTTAGCATGGACTTGGATTCATGGCCTGCAGTGGGAAAAAATAAGTAAACAAAAAGAAAGAAAGAAAGAAAGAAAGAAAGAAAGAAAGAAAGAAAGAAGGGAATATATTATATGTATATCAGTGCAGTAACCATATGTACGCTGTATAATGTGCATAATGTACCAAAAAAAAAAATAGATAGGGCATTTACATGAGAAATACACATGTAGTACTAAATACCATATATATATATATATAAATATATATATATATATATATATATATATATATATATATATATATATATATATATATATATATATATGCTAATGATGCTAATGTTTAAAAAAAACATTACTTACTAGCTACTTTATTTTATTTTTAAAGTATTAAAATATTTTATTTAGCCTTATTTGTGTTGGCTGCTTCCTTTCTGTTAATGCCAATCACTTTTTATCATGGTTTCTGTGCATGTTTTATGAGTATTAGCAAATGAGCCAACACCCGTATGCATCCATGTATCCCAATTATTGATTTGTCATGTGTTGATAACAGGATGCATGATCCAGCATTCGAGTGTAAAGAAATAGTACTGTACCTGCATACACCACTATCCCTGAGGCATGATCCGTATTTCTGACAGTGCATCCACGTAGTAATAAGCTCTCAATGTCAAAGCCTGTCTTCTCCTTGTTTTTTTGTCTGTGAGTGTAAACACACATATATGGACATTGGATAACATTGTAATTCACTGCAACAGTAAAAGAATGAAGAATAAAGAAAGCTGACACAGACATGCCCATCTTTGATATGCAAAAAGGGTATATACCAGGGCTTCTCATACTTTATAGAGACCATTTTATTTAAAAAAAATCAGAAGCTAGAAGTGAGAGAGTGAAAAGATCACCATCTAGTAGCTGAAAGCTGTTTTCCATGCAAAATGCTACATCAGCCAACCTGTAATAGATGTAGGTTCAATAATATGTAAAGCATGCTGCTTTGCATGGCAGTGATACAGGCTGCATGCAGAGAATGCAAAATACTAGGAGTAGTTCAACCTGAGATCATCTTCTGTCAGAGTAAATGCACAATTTGGACATTGGATAACATTGTAATTCACAGCAACAGTAACAGATTAACTGATACAGACCGACCCTGACATTGCTGCTTTATATATGCAAAGAGGATTTATACTGTGGTTTCTCAAACTTTTTGGAGACATGGACCCTTTTAACTATAAAAAAGGGATTTTAAGAAAATTAGAAGCTTGAAGTGAGAGAATTAAGTAGCTCTAGAGAGTTAATTAGATTTGGTAGCTTCTAGCTGTTTCTCATGCAAAATGCTACATCAGCTAACCTATAATAGATGTAGGTTCAATAATATGTAAAGCATGCTGCTTTGTACACCAGAGATACATGTTGTATGTAGATAATGCAAACTACGAGGAGGAGTTCAACCTGAGAACTTCTTTTATAAGCATAATCCAACTATTATATTAGGCTTATTATTTAATTATTGTTTACATAATATCTCCCTATTTATTGAAGCTTTATAGCTTCTTTCATTCTTTTCCAATGACACAAACGTACATACAAGAGGAAGAACTTTCTTAATGGAGCCCTGACCTCAGCCCGATTAGAATACATTTATAATGAATAATGAATTGGAACATTAATAAGAATCAAAGGTCTGCTGGAAAGGCTTCCCTGAAGAGGTGAAGGAGGTTATTATAACAGCAAAGAGGGTATAAATCTGAAAGTGGATGCTCTAGAAGCACATATGGCTATTATGTGTCCAAATTCTTTTGGTCATACAGAAAATATACAACATGGTGGTCATATACAGCGCCTGTTGGCTATTTAGCAACCAAGGATGTTTAATGTTAATATAGTTGTCGCTGTCTACAGCTCTTGAAACATTAATGCTAAGAAACACCTGCTGCTGTGTAAAATGATTAAGACTAACTATTATACAGTCATGTCCAGTTTTAAGGACCACAACAACAACAATAAATTCAATCAGATTCTAGCCCTCAGTTTGTGAAATAGTATACAAAGAGCTGACTGTGATTCAAACTGACAGGAAAACTGCCACACAGGGCCAAATCATCAATGAACATCATTACAATTCATTTCTGAGTGCTTACATAAGCAAATGTTTTGATGATGTACTGATAACCAAAGCCATCAGATAATGAAGAAATCCAGGCTTTGTGAGTAAACAATAATGTCTGTGCACAGTAGAAAGCACAATATACTACCTGCAGTACAACTGTCAAATCTGCTCTCTATCCCACCAACAAACTCCTTAAAACTTTAAATGTTATATATACCATACATACGTTCAATTTGACACAAATGAACTCTGAAACAGTTAATTCTACACTCTAGATATTTTGCCTTGCAAAAAGGGCTGATGTATTAAAGTACTAAATGAACAAAGGAACATCTAGCTCTTGTCTTCAACTATTCAAATTTATAGAGCTTAAAACAGTGGACACTCTCACAAAGCGACTGTACAGACATATACAAATTATAGATATGAATGTCAAATTTATAAATATATCTATAATGCTAAACAGAGGTACAAGGGAAAAACTGTCTGAGATGACTTGAGAAGAAACCACATGAGAAACCAGACTCAAAAGTGAACCCAGGGTATTTAGACATTACAGTCTACAAGGACAGGAGTAGCACCAGCCTTGGTTTTCGTGATGCTTCCGCAAAACAATGTCACTATTTACCAGTCGTCTGGTAAATGCTGTAAATCTTTTTTTTTTTTACCTATATGTAATTCAATGCCATTACCTGTATTTGATTAGTGCTCTAAATATCCATACATGTACCAGAACTGTTAGTGACGTGTCATACAGCTAAGTATGGTGACCTATACTCAGAATTCGTTCTCTGCATTTAACCCATCCAAAGTGCACACACACAGCAGTGAACACACACACACACACACACACACTGTGACCACACACCCGGAGCAGTGGGCAGCCATTTATGCTTAGGGGTTTGGTGCCTTGCTCAAGGGCACCTCAGTCATGATATTGCCGGACCGAGACTCAAACCCACAACGATAGGGTTATGAGTCAAACTCTCTAACCATTAGGCCACGACTTCCCCCTTAGTTTCATAGCTCCTTGACATAAATTCCGTACTGGAGGAATTAATCTTATTATTCCTCAGCTAAATGTGGTATAAGGCTAGCATCGGTCTAACATTCTGAGTAAGCCTTCATAACCTGTGGATGGGGTGGAGTTAGTGCTGAATAGACCACACCCAGCAGGATATAAAAGGTGGTCTGTCAGGATAACTTTGTATTGTTTTACATTGACAAGTGGACCCCAAAAGTCCTCATAACACATATAATTGTCAGAGTCACCAGTTGACTCTTTTGTTGCTGTGTTTAAGGGATGTGGTAGCCTAGTGGTTAAGGTGTTGGACTACTGACCGGAAGGTCATGAGTTTGAAATAAAAATGCAAGTAACTCTAGATAAGGGTGTCTGCTAAATGCCGTAAATGTAATGCCGATTGAAACATTTGTTAGTCAGTGATATGGTTAATGTATCAACTGTACAAGCAAAAAACATGAAATAGACATAATTCCACAAGGCATGTCTTCTTTTATAAAATACAGTTATAAAATACAGTAAATAATGATTATGAACTCATCCTTTAGGTGAGATACTGATGCTAGATCTATGTTTAAGGTCTTAGTATTTTCTCCAGACCTATTTGTTCAGTACCCATAACAGTGTGTATCTGTTGTTTCTGACTGGAATACCTTTGGATTGGATTTACCTTAATAAGTGATTATACTATTCAATGTAGAATACAGTGTTGTTCTAGTATAAAGTAGAAAAATACTTGTATAAAACAACTTAGAGCAGCATCGGGGTGTCAATCAGGAACTTGTCAATCTAGTTAGACCAAAATTCACTTCCTTGACATCTTTGGACATGCCTAGATGTTCTTTAGTGGATCGTGTGACATTAAATGCAATGACTGATATAACCATCTCCTGTTTTTTTTAGGGAAAGCGGTGTGGCGAGAAAAAACACACAGACTGAATATTTCTTACAGCATTCATTTGGTATGGATCAGGCAAATTGAGGGGGGAAGTGGAAGCCTGATGTGGTTGATCATGCATGAAATTGACTGTAGAAGGTTCTCTGGGATACTCACAGAAAGCCATCGAAATTGTTCGGGTTGTTGTTGGGTTTCTCGCAAACCACAGTGCTGCTGAATTTAAGCGGTTCAAATGGAGTATTCTGAAACACAGAACCAACAATAAAATTTATTTTGTTATATACACAGTTGTCGCTTTACTAGACAGGTATGCTTTGTTGGTGCACTAGTGGGGGTACAGTTAGACATCATTTTAGAACGTTTACATCAGACTATACTGTAGCTCTTTATCAGAATCAGTTTAAGCAATAAAACTGTACTGTATTTTTGTGGCTTATGAACACAATATTGGGGTGATAATAAAAACCCTACCAGTACCTCAACATCTCATGCAATACCAGAATCAGAACCGCTAAGGTTCCACTACCAGGTAAAATCACTGATGTACAGAGAATGAATAGCTGGGTAAGCATAATGGCTTCAGCTGATGGATGGGATGTGGGATGGAAAATGGTACATACCAACAGATGACTTACAAAGTAACTAAAGAGTTAATTGATAGTAAATGAGTTAATTCTAAAAAAAATTTATAACTAGAGTACCTGCTGAGACACCATAAAATGGCTGAAGTTAAGCAAATCATCTACAAGAATTTTCGGTTACATTCAACTTAATGTACAAGTTAGCTGAAACCGACATTCTATTTCTGTATTAACCAGGCATTATATAGGCAATGACCTTTGTTTGGCTTCATTCATTCATTCATCTTCTACCGCTTATCCGAACTACCTCACGGGGAGCCTGTGCCTATCTCAGGCGTCATCGGGCATCAAGGCAGGATACACCCTGGACGGAGTGCCAACCCATCACAGGGCACACACACACTCTCATTCACTCACACAATCACACACTACGGACAATTTTCCAGAGATGCCAATCAACCTACCATGCATGTCTTTGGACCGGGGGAGGAAACCGGAGTACCCGGAGGAAATCCCCGAGGCACGGGGAGAACATGCAAACTCCACACACACAAGGTGGAGGCGGGAATCGAACCCCCAACCCTGGAGGTGTGAGGCGAACGTGCTAACCACGAAGCCACCGTGCCCCCCTTTGTTTGGCTTGATAATCAATATTTACCTGCCGATACAAAGTATAAAATCTATCAAATGGTATTTGAGGAGAAAATATGGCTGAAGTTGGTTTCTTGCAATAAATAATAGAAATTAGTGTTGAAAGAAAAATGTAAAGATAACAAAATGATATTTAAACTTAGCAGAATGTTTCCAAAATTTGGGCTGCTATATAACTATAAATGTTACTTCTAGCTAGTTACAAATGACCTCTGATTACCACTAAATCTCTGATTATCAGCTAGCAGTGGTGTTTATAGCATATATTTTGCACTATGAGAAATCTCCATTAAAAATACTTTTAAGTTTTGAATAACATATAAGTGTTTGATAAATGAAGCCATTTTGCACGCACTTAAACAATGTATTGTTGCGCTGCAGAAACATTTTTGTTTGTTTGTTTGTTTAAGCTTTTATATTTACTACAGGAACCTCACCAGTGTGGAGAAACCAGGCACCACTTTCCTCTGCTTGAGGTTGGTCTCGCCATCCAGATTGGCCGTCTCCAGGTGGCACACTCCATTAGGGTTGGACGTGTGCAGGAGCAAGATGTCTGCTGGGACAATCTCATTGGAAAGCACTCGGACAAAATCTCCCACACGTACATCCTTCCATCTTTTCTCCACAAAGCTCCGCTGGGTCCTGGAAAAAGGCAGACACAGCTAGTGACCTGGAGCCCCGTCGTGCATAAAGCTGCTCTAGATTAAACCAAATGCCTGGATAGAGGCACTAATTATGTTTTGAACAGATTTGCTTTTATTAAGCCATGAAGTTGTTTTAAATCTTGTTTACATCTTATTGTTGAAAATGTCTTTTTATTCAAACAACATTGTTAGAGATACTACAGAATACTAGCATCAAATAAGTTTACGCACACCATTTTTTCAAACTTTGATACAAACAACATTCAAAAAGTTGAATCCTTTTGTTCATTGAAAAAACTAAAAACAAAATTTACAGTAAAATATTTTAAAATAACATTTCCATACAGTATGTACTTTATAACATATTGATTTTTAAGTATATATAAGTTGCATGTAATTAATAATTGTTGCATGTGCAAAAGTTTGTACACCCTTCCAGCTGTAAAATCTCAGAACATGTTCATGAATCATTCTTGTTTAACAGGCCAAGAAATGCACATATATTTGGCTGGAGATGGAAAAAAAATAGCAGTAAAATAGATGAGTGTCATCAGAATATACATTCAAATCAACATTTAAGACATAATTTGCAACATCACCGCTATGTAGAGAGAATAACAGAGTCTCCATAATTGAACCCCTTGAAACCTCTTTAATGGTCATCATATCAGATGGAATAAAAAACACCAGAAATGCACATTGAGATTTACTATTTCAGTCTTTCCTAAAACCTAACACAGACATGCCAGACAATTCACTATTATGTCTTCTTGAATTATCCAGTTGTATACTACCGAGAAGTGGCCGAGAAGTGCAAAACAAATTAACAAATGTGTTTTCGGATTTGTTAATTTGTTTTCAGATTTGTTAATGTGTTTTCCGATTTGTTAATTTGTTTTCGGATTTGTTAATGTGTTTTCCGATGTGTTAATTTGTTTTCGGATTTGTTAATGTGTTTTCCGATTTGTTCATGTGTTTTCGGATTTTTTCATTTGTTTTCAGATTTGTTAATGTTTTTTCAGATTTGTTCATTTTTTTTCGGATTTGTTAATGTGTTTTCGAATTTGTTAATGTGTTTTCGGATTTGTTCATTTGTTTTCAGATTTGTTAATGTGTTTTCGAATTTGTTCATTTGTTTTCGGATTTGTTAATGTGTTTTCGGATTTGTATCCGAAATACATACTGAGACCATATTCAAACAAGTCATTACGGAAACATCAATGCCATCACTGTTACATTTTAGTTAAGCATAGCTTTTAAGACGAGAAAATGTCATTTAAAGTAACTTTCGAAAGAAATATTGATTCTTTTTGGAATGGTCTTGTTCCTCCGGTGCAATAAAACCGCAAATAGACTTACAAGGAATGATTAAGCAAGAACATTAAATTTTAATGTTTAATTTTAACAGGCAATAAAAAAAAGATTTTGATCTTTTGATCAACGTACATGTTCTGGAATGAAGCAAAGTGATGATTTAAATGTTTTGAAACACTTTGGTGAAAAAAATCAGGAGTGCCAAGATGATATTTAGTGTATATATCATGTAACTATTTTTAGATGTGTGTTATGTAACTACAGTATGTTTTTAACCATGTTCTGCTGCTTTGTGAATTTCTGTCCTATTTGTTCCCTTTTCTTCCAAAAAAAAACTTGCCAAGGGAAAGCAGATAAAAATAGGGCTAAACCTGTCACATTTACAGTTATATTTATGGCATTTGGAAGGCGCCTTTAACCAGAGTGACATACAAATGTGCTTTGAAGTCTCTATTGATGAATACATAAACAATGTTTCACTAGTGTAAAGACAATAAGGAAAAAATAAGCGCTAGTTTATGCGTTTCGGGACGATGTAGATCTTCACATTTTATATTATAAATACTGATGTTGATTAATGCCTATTGATTAATTCTCCACTTGTTAGATGCAAAAATTAAAACTATGAATGACAGAATGTTGTCTATATATGTGGAATGCTTCAGTAGTCATGAGTGGTTTATCTTAGTAATCTCAGAGCATGAGGGATATGAGGGTTTACCCATAGATTTAATCAACAAATTATATGTTTATTCAAAAATAGGGAGGACGGGGTGGCATAGAAGGCTTTATTATATATACAATAGAACACAATTAAATTCTTTTCTTCGCATATCCCAACTGATGAGGTTGGGGTTGGAGCGCAGGGGCAGCTATGCTACAGTGCCCTGGGTAAAGGACATTGCTCAAGGGCCCAACAGTGGCAGTTTAGCAGTGCTGGAGCTTGAACCCTGATCCTCTGATCAATAGCCTTAACCACTTGAGCCACCACAGGCATTTAGCTCTCTTAGCTTGTCTTATCTCACAAGAAGCTATGCTACCAGATGTTTACTGCTTGTTGACATCTGACATAGCTATGAAATAATTTAATTAGTTTAAATGTATTTAATGATTTGTAAAATGCAAATCACATTTTTTCAGACTGTGTGTAACACTGACAACCAAATCAGCCTGCTTGTTCTAGTAGCATTATTTGATCAGGTTACAAGTGACTTGTCTGCAATAAGCAAATTAAGATTTCAATTGTATTGAGTAATCCTATTCCTGACATACTTCTCACATATAACATATTGACTTACAGATAATTGTCTTGTTAATACTTGGTGTCTGTAATATCATGCATACCGTTTTTTAATTGTCTTCTGATATAGTAAAACTATCTATCTATCTATCTATCTATCTATCTATCTATCTATCTATCTATCTATCTATCTATCTACAAGCAGTGTAAAATTTATTATTAACAGTAAGAGTATCATGTTGCTTCTTGTAAATCTAAATATTTACCGCAATCACAAATGGTTCTAGCAGACATTCAGCATTTAAATGTTAACTACGACAAATTTCTGCAATGCGGCCCTCCCTAAAATTTTGATCCTTGTCACGCCCCCGATTGTCCCTTTAAAGAAATAAAAAATAAAAGAAAGAAAGAAAGAAAGAAAGAAACAAGACTATAATATAATGCTCTATCTGACAGATTTATGCCCCTGATCTTATGAGAAAAACCTTTCATTTCCTAATTTGTTTTTTTTTTCCAAGCAGGGTCAAGTTCTGCGAGTGAACATCCCATTAGCAAAATAGGCCCTATATTTAGACTGGAACTGGGTGGAGATATCCAAGGTTACAAAGAAACAGTGCATTAACTTAATGTCATTTTCACATCATATTTTCAGCTAGCCGATGACACTGATAAGAAAGACACAAAACTCAGATGATGATGGGTTTCATCAGGAATGCAGCCCAACACGTAGGACGAGAAGGGTTGTGTTTTAGAGCTAGACACCTACGGCATGCCACAGCAACCACTCCTAAAACAAAAAGCCTGCCAGACAACAGCCGGTATCATATTTAGCATACCGGCAGTGTTAAAAAGAGATCCCCGCTTGTACATTAAGTAGTGCTTTGTAAACTCTGTATTTACACGATTGACGGAAGATTGATAAACAGATACATGTTGTTGGGATGGTTGTGACGTAGTTTTAGTTAAATACGTTTCTATGATGAACCATTTTAACTCACCAAGCTCTAAGCAGCTGATAATTTATGGAACATGAGAGTTTCATTTTGTTATTATATAAAATTTAAGCAATAAACTTCAGGCAGTGAAGACAAAGAATCAGACGAAGGAATCTGCAAAATCTAACAAAAACCTACATTTTTCTGCCACGTCTGCATAACTGCTGGCTTTCTAAATTGAATTTAAACATAATCCTTATCTTAATTGGTTTCTATTTTCTGTCTTCTGTCTTCTCTCCACTTTTTTATTTTGAAGTAGTTCAGTAAACTAGGTAAAATCATCTTTTTTGAGTTTCACACTTACATATAAAGCTTGAAATTAACATACCTAAAAAGAATTAAAAATGAGTACTGACCAAGAAACTTGTGACCAGTTCAAACCGTGATAATGATCACAAATTGACTCCGTTCTTAAATTCCTATTATGTCTTGTTTAAGACAGTTTAATAGGAACACCCTTACCAATTTGCTCAATTATGCAAATATCTAAGAACGATTGAGTCAAAGATTACCTAATCAGTGTGGCAGAAACTTTGTGCATATTAATGTAAATAAAGCATAATAATGACACTATAATGTGAACAGGTTCAGTAAACTAGACAGTTAACGTTGACCTGATCTTTCTCCACTCGTCAACTGTACAGTTTTTAGGAGCATATTCCAAATGTATCTACAGATTTCTTTTCTCGGCTCACAGGAGTCAAACCCTTCTGCTTTTCAAGGTAGGCTTCCTGTCAAGACAATCCAGTCTGGCCATCATCTCAAATGATCACTCACCAAGAAGATGTTTCCACCCACAGGTCTGTCTTGGTTTTTTTTTTTTGCACAAGTCTGTTTAAACTCTAGAGACTGTCGAAGGTATTAAGAAATAATCAGTTTCTGAAATACTCGAACCAGCCTGTCTGTCACTAACAACCATGTCACAGTCAAAATCACTGACATCATATCTCCCTCTTCTGATGTTTGATGTGAACATTAATTAAAGCTGTTGAAATAATTAAAGCATCTTACTGACTAGACTCAGTGTTTACTGTACTGTAAAAAAACCTCTTGTATCTTGACCTGAATCTACATGATTTCATGCACTGCTCTGCTGCCACACAATCGGCACAATGGTTAATAATTTACATCCATCGATATTCAAGTGTGCAGGTGTTCCTATTAAAGTGCCCCATAAGTGTCAGAATAAAGTGTATTAATAGTAATCAATACAATATTTAAAAATCAAAAGCAAAATCTGAAAAATATATACGACAACAAACAATAATATAGGACGAAGAAAAAAAAGAATATTGTTATTAAAAAAACATGCTAACCAAAAGAAAATTTATAAACCTATAAGTAAAAAACGTATTAAATTCAACAGACAGTCAATAAGCAATATAGAAGTATAATATTTCCTTTATATAAAGGACAAACCTGAACAAGAAAGAAGTGGGACAAAAATATTTTGAAAATATAAATCAAGAGTTTCATGTTATGAAATTTAAAATGAACATGTTAATAAAATCGAACCGAACCAGACAAAAATACTAGCTAGATGTTTTTCAGGTTAACGGCTGATTATCTGATCTTCATCATCTGTATAATTCGGATTATACAGATGATCAGAATCTATATAATCAGAATCTGATGTCATGAATTTTAATGAGGATATTCAAACCAAGCCTTGACTATATGTTTTTATTTCTATTTTTTATTTTCTCTTTTCTGTTGTTATTTTCTAGCAGGTAAATAAATTCTTAAGACGTTCTTAAGATATCCGTGTAAACCATCACATTTTTACACATTTCTTCATAGACAGGAGAAAATATCTTTAATAGGATTAATGGAAAATGTGTGAACGTGAATTGCACTGCATTTCCTCCAGTCATTTTTTCGCTAACAAACAAGTGGTAGATGAATGACTTGCAAAAACATTCTGCCACTCGCATCCAACATGGATCGACAATCACAATAAAACGCTTATCACCTTTTTATAGTTGGCATTTTCTGTTGTGCTGTCTGAAATCATTTTTTCGCCTGCAGCCCAAAATGCCATCCAGACGGGCTTGCTGTGAAATTTCATCCCCTTACCATCAGAGTAGCAGTTCAAACAGCCGTACTCACAACACCCACAGACAGGATGTACAATCACATAGCAACTGTGATGTGTTGTTTGTGCCATTTCTCTGGCTATAATTTGTGCACATCAGCAGGATGTTATCTATACAAAACCAATTTAGATCTTTACCGGAATGCCTACTGTAATTTTCCATGCACTTTATTATGGCATCAATGGTGTCAGAAGCAGCACTTAGGTCAAGAGGAATAATTATTGTTATCACAGTGTCATGACACCATCAAACAGATCTCTAAAGCCTAAAACCTGCTGCTTCAACACCTCTCTTACTGATTGAACACAAAAGCATGATTAGGTGTGTGCGATGAGTTTTCTGATAAGAACTGCACCAGAGGAGGACAAGTGATTGCAGTTTGTGATGATTCAGCTGTCTGTTACATCAGTAGTGTGAAAATATTATTAGACTTGTACAGTATATAGGGGAAGCGACGGCACTATCGTTATTTCTCTATTAGGATTTTTAAGCTAATGTGGATGCAGCCTGAAGCAGAAGAGGGTGTTTCTGACATTATTTTTATTTTTTTTTTAATGGAAGCGCTAGGCAACTAGAAAAACTGGAAACCACTGGAAAAAAAAAAACAAGAGGAAGAAATGACATTAGTCTAAATTCTAGCTATTCCTCAACCACAACTTCATCACTCCAGGTCAAGTAGTGTTGTCCTTCCATCCATCCATTCATCCATCCGTCCGTCCATCCAGCCAATCATCCATCTATCCATTCATCCATCTGTCAATCTGTCCTGCTTATTCTACTGGATCTTGTGTAGCATGAAGCCTATCCCAAAAGACTCAGGAAACAAGTCACAATCACACACAAAGTTGCACACAACAGACAATTTAGAGATGCCAATCAACCTACAACTATATTTCGACTGGGGGAGAAAACCTCAGCACCCAGAGGAAATCCACTAGGTACATGGAGAAACTCCACACACACACACACACACACACACACACACACACACACACACACACACACACACAGTGGAGGTGGGAATTTAGCCCCCAACCCTGGACCAAGCATCCCAGACCAAGCAGTCACTAAGAGTGAATAAGTGAACAGTCTAAACGCATCGCACAGAGCCACATGTTAATAGTCCTAGGTTATTTTCCTCCATTATTTTTTATTAGTCTTTTGTGTTCACTGACACTACTGCATTCCATGTGGATTAAACGTGAAAACATGCTGAGTAGCTGACTGGCAAGTTCTAAAAACAGACAGGGTGGGGAAGTTAATGACAATAGTGTGGTAAAAAATTGACTGAGAAGCATGACACTTATATCCTAGGTATCTTCACACACTCAAACATAATATCGCACAACCTGAGAATCAAGAGTGTATTATTTATTGTTCATGAGAAAAATACCTAAATAGTTTTTTTTGTTTATAGTCAGATATAATCAAATCATATAATCAAACATTTAAAGAAATTGATTGCTGAACTCAGATTGCTGAAAAGCTTTGGTATTCTGGCACTAATATTTTGGATGGTGCTGTATTGTGTTCTATTGCCATTAGAAATTCGTGGTTGTCTTCTTTGCCAGTATCAGAGGGGGAACATTGTTAATGCAATCGAGAAAACAAATCGGCAATCGTAAACATCAGTGGTAACAATTAAGCATCAAAAAATGAAAGAAACTTCTTTAGTTATTCACTAATTTCTGTGATTTTTTTTTGTATTGATGAGAAATCCAGCATAGATTTAGAGGATAAAGCAACAGTATATTATATATACTGTAATATAATGTTGGTGGTGATATTAGCATGAAACTTTGGAAGTTGATCTGTTTGAGCAGAATGTACAGTAGAAGGTGGGGATGTGGTAGCCTAGTGGGCAAGGTGTTGGACTACTGATTGGAAGGTTATGAGTTTGAAACCCAAGGCCCCTAACCCTCAGTTGTATAAAAATGTAAGTCGCTCTGGAAAAGGAAACTAACATGTTTAAGAAATACGTTTAAACAAAAGGACTTAAAGATATGTTGATATGATTTTTGCTTTAATGTGGTTGTAATTTCTATTAATTTACCCCTCAGTCATCCTCATTGATGACATTTTTTATTTCTAGTGGAACAGCAACCAATGAAAGATATTTAATATACATATAAACAGTCAGCTTAGAGATAATCAGTGATGAAATAAATTCTAACCTTAATGAAGCATTTATATGTATCTTGTCACGTTGAGTCTCCATTCGAGAGGTTCTAAACATTTCTGTGCTCTCTGCAACATGACCTGATTTAGGCGTGTTAGCACTAAGGATAGCATGTAAACGAGGGCAGGGTCTGGAAGTCTCTTTCCCTATTAGAATATTTTGATGTCATCACTTAGGCCATGATGAATAATTAATCTAATCACAGTGTTTATCATACTTATGACACTGTGAAAGAAATCTCTAAAGGTGTACAAATCGCCGTGTTGACAATTCTCTTACAACCTGAACACAGCTTTAAAAACAGACATCTTAAATTGAAAAAAAAAAGCTGAGGTAGTGTAGATATTTAGAAATACTTTTTTCCTTCTTAGTGTGTGTAGGAGTGTGTGTGTGTGTGTGTGTGTGTGTGTGTGTGTGTGTGTGAGAGAGAAAGAGAGAGAGAGAGAGAGATTATGCCTGTGATAAGAATTCCTTCAAAAGACCATGACAAGCAATTGCAGTTTGTGATGACTCAGCTGTCCATTTCTGGCACTCAGCTATAAGTAGATAAGAAGACGTGTGAAAACTAATAATATTTTCCGGTGCCGGCTCTAGTCATGAAGCAGCACCTCTCACGTTGTTTTTCACTGCACAGCTACACACAGAGACCTAAAGATCATTATCTCACAGCTTACACACCGTCAAATATTGAGCCTCATTTATCAAGTAGCATACAAACGAATTTATTCATATTTATATTCATAGATTTGTAAATTTTCACAAGAAATGTGGTGAAAATCCAGTTAGTTCTGAAAAGCTTTAATACCCTATGAAATCTAGAGTTTTACACATAAGAAGACACACTAATGAGAACATACAAAACAAATCCATTAATGAATACAAATAAGAGCAGCCATTACATTTGCATAAAGCATAAAAAGACAAGGAGCTCTGCTTGGAAGATATTTGATCAATTATGAGCCATTAGCATAAAAATAAACCTGGAAGGAATTTTTTGTTGGATATAAGTTTTACAAATTTATTAAAATATTACAAAATGATATCCAATGTTTGTATTCTGGTCTGTATTTAGAGGAATCATTCGGTATTTTGGTCAAAACATAGAGTATATTATAGTATTAACATTTAACCTGCGGTAAACTAACTAAAGTCACAGAGAAGTTCATACAGGACAAAAAACAGCTTCCTTTATTATAATTTTTTTTTTATTATTATTTACTGCATTCAGCAAGTTTAAAGGGTGATAAATGTACATGACACACTGGGAAAACATAAGGAAGAAGTACAAGTAAGTCGTTGTAAGTAATGTTGTACATCAGCATGACAGTGCTTAGAGAGTCAACAATCGCAGACAAAAGCCAATTCAGAACAAAAAAGAATGTAGCACAGGGCATCAGTGAGGCTGAAAGTAGTTTCCCAGTAGCTGAATATTTATGGACAGAAATTCATTCATTCATTCATTCATTCATCTTCTACCGCTTGTCCGAACTACCTCGGGTCACGGGGAGCCTGTGCCTATCTCAGGCGTCATCGGGCATCAAGGCAGGATACACCCTGGACGGAGTGCCAACCCATCGCAGGGCACACACACACACTCATTCACTCATGCAATCACACACTAGGGACAATTTTCCAGAGATGCCAATCAACCTACCATGCATGTCTTTGGACTGGGGGAGGAAACCGGAGTACCCGGAGGAAACCCCCGAGGCACAGGGAGAACATGCAAACTCCACACACACAAGGTGGAGGCGGGAATCGAACCCCGACCCTGGAGGTGTGAGGCGAACGTGCTAACCACTAAGACACCGTGCCCCCCGGACAGAAATTCATATGTCTAAATTGTTTTAGTTTATGAAATTAACTTGAACATCAACCAAGCTACTGGGATCAGATTGGATCACCTCTGATTGCATAATATTTGATTGGATTGGATAATGTCAGATTGGAGTAGAGGGGAACAGGTGTTCCTATTAAACTGTCTAAAACAGAAATGAAATAGTCAATATAAATAGATTTATGTCATTGTCACTGCTTGAACTAGGCAGGCACAAGTTTCTTGGTCAGTACTAATTATTAAACCTTGCATGTTATAAGGATTCGGTTCCATTCACATGTATAGACATATTTTTTAAAATGTTGTTTTCACTCTTTGTTTCTCAAAACAAATTCTGTCCAAACAAAATTTCACATAAAAATGCAATTTTGTCCACGTAATAATGCAAAAAAAAAATAAAAATTGAAATTCTCACATGAACATGTCAGCCTAGAGCTAGTATATCAGAGAGTGTGAGTATTAAGCAGTTAAGAGGGAGAACTGTGGAAAAACAGCAAAATGGCCAAAAGATATTTGAAAAAGAAGGATTAATATATGTAACTCCTGCTTAAGGTTACACTTGAATTCAAGGTCAACGAGATCCAAGGCTTATTGGAAATTAAATGTATTATAAAATTAAATGTATTATAAGAAATTACTGTCTACAAAATAACTACCTGGTTAGCACCTGTGATCAAAGTAGTGTTAGAACATTCATAACAAAATAGCAAAGTTCATGCACAGGTTATCATTTCGATTTCGAATTAGGATTTCTAAAAACATAACTTTTAGCCATCCACACAAAAACAGTAGAATAATTGGGGTGATTGTCTCTATCTTGCATGGCATTTTTAAAATAGCTTGGTGTGATGCAAAATAGCATTTTCATGTGGAGAGGAACCCATCTTAATGAAAGCCCTACATCCACCTATCCATCGATCCACCTATCCATCGATCCACCTATCCATCCATCCATCCATCCATCCGCCTATCCATCCATCCATCCATCCATCCATCCATCCATCAACCTATCCATCCATCCATCCATCCATCAACCTATCCATCCATCCATCCATCCATCAACCTATCCATCCATCCATCCATCCATCCATCCACCTATCCATTCATCCATCCATCCACCTATCCATCCATCCATGGCATTTAAATTTAGTCAGTTCTTCGGATAAATTATTCACTACTCCAACCCAGATGCAGATATAAGACAGTTCAATTTAGAGCCAGATGGTGAACAACATGATGAATTTTACAAATAGTGGCAAAATGCCAATGCCAAATATAGAAAATACAAAAATACAGACAAGGGTTTCACACCAGAAGCATAGTGGAGTCAGTACTACGGCTGCTGCTGTTAAATGTTAGCGCATGTGTCCATGATTCAGTGGTATAGTATGTAAAAATAAACCAGGATATGACAGAAGCTACTGTGTGGGGAAAATATGCTGAAGCTGATGCATGAAGACACAGAACTTATAACCTCGTACTGTACAATTATAACGGTACATTTACTTTTCAGATCCACTTAGGATTTCTAGACCTAACACTTCTACTCAAAGGTTTGGACTAATGATTTATTTTATCATTTGATTCCTTAATGTCATATACAGTAGTATTTTAAGTAGTATATGTTTAACAGCAGTAGATATGGGTTATTTACTATAATTTATTATATAATGTATTAGTATACAGGACAATAGAAAACAATTATGTTTGCTTTGTATATATTGTAATTTAATTATAATATAAATCAAGACACTGTACATTATTCTGAATGATTGTGAAATACCTGTTCGCAGCTTTGCCCAAATAATGTATAAACAATATTGTTCAATTTATATAATATTACTCCTTAAAATCTATGTTATGAAAAAGGGATTAAAGCAAGCTTCCAGTAGAAATGATTTTAGAGAAAACATTGATTTTCAGTACTTTTACTTCTTTTCAATCTTCAGCTTCTTTTCTGGCAAAGACACAAAATAAAGCAAAATAAATACATACATGCTTTAGTTATAACAAAAAAAAGATACAAATCGCACTGCATAAGTATTAAGCCACGAAAATTATTTCAGTATTTTGATGAACTTAATTAGTTCTGGTGCAACCAGTTTACAAAAGAAATCAGATAATTAGTGGAAATGAAATAGAATTACTGTCCCATGATGTCAATATAAATACACATCGATCCAGAAAGGTCACAGAGTTTGTTAGAAACTGTACCTTACTAAACAGAATTATGAAGTCCGAGGAGCTATGACAACAACTCCAGGATAAAGAATATGGCAAGCGATGCTACCACCACCATGTAGGGATGTGGTAGCTCAGTGGTTAAGGTGTTGGGCTACTGATCGGAAGGTCATGGGTTCGAACCCCAGGTCCACCACACTGCCACTGCTGGGCCCCTGAGCAAGGCCCTTAACCCTCAGTTGCTCAGTTGTAAGTCACTCTGGATAAGGGTGTCTGCTAAATGCCGTAAATGTAAATGTTTCATTGTGGGGTGGTGTGCTTAAAGTTTCAGGTGTATTAAGATTCACACAGCAAAACTGGAAAAGCTGCATCACAAGACACTGTACATGGCAGTTAAGAATTGCTAGACTGGAAACAATTACCCCCAGCTGGAAATGATTTCTTGCTGTGCCTATAGTTGTACAGGATTTACATCATTATAAAAGATTTTCTGGAAGGTTGAATAAACCCATTTTTTCTCTTACTTGTCACATGCACTTAACTGGATGATGATCTGTGCAGTTATTTGCTGACTGCCAGATAATACAAATACTAAAGGGTGTTTGACAAATCTTTAATACATGCATTGCCCCTTGGGGCAATAATAGTTGGTTGTTAAGGTTATGGGCTATTGATTGAGAGGACTTGGTGTCACTCAGCTGCCACTCTTAAGCAGCAAAACCCCAATCAGATGTGTGGTGACCCTGTGTTCTGAATTAAACCTCAAATTTCATTGTATTGCAATTATGAGATTACATAAGAGTGCAATAGAGGACTGTGGACTCAAACGCCATCCCTGTACTAAGAAAATGCGTTTTAAAGGTGCTGAACTGTCCAGAAATGGCCTCACAAAACACAGTGATTAGTGATTTAAAGCCCAGAACACTGATGGTCTAATCACAGCTCGAAACTAGAGAATATGTTGCAAGGATCCAGAGAACACTAAAAACAGCATTTCTTCCACCAAATAACACCTTTTTTAAACTCCCCCAGGACAGGCCTGCCATGTCAGAGCAGGACGTCAGTATGCAGCTCCATGCTGGCTTAGACCAGTTTGTGTGACCGTGTTTGTGTTGCCCACCTGGGATCAACCATATGGAAACTCTGAGAGCCTCCGAATGAAACACAGTCAGAAAATACTCCAAAACTGACATAGAAATGTATTCAGAGCACCTTTTTTATTATTATTTATAATGGAAAGATAAATATCCTGGGACAAACCAAAAGTGGTGCACCAAATGTCCACCTCTTTTTTATGTGTTATCTGTCCCCATCATTTCCCTTCTGTCTTTTTCTCCTTTTCATCTACTTTCTGTTTCATCTCATCTTTTTTTTGTTGCCATATGCAGAATTTCTCCCTAATTTTCACCAGCTATTCAGGTTTTTAAAAATAGCTTCAAAAACAGCATTCCCTGTCTTCACTCTGACGCAACACTGTGATGAGGATTTCACTGGAACTCTCACCATGAAGACGGTGGATGTAAAGACATTGTCCTCGTCAAAAGAGGGGGAAAAAATCTCCCACACAAAATTTATTTCTAGGTCAAAAATTCCTATGGGGTTTTGAAACACACGAATGAAGTGAAGCACTCACTCTCTCTCTCACACACTCACACACACACACACACACACACACACACAGTTTGCAAGAAAACTGAAATAGAGACAGAGACAGAGAAATATGGCAAACATCTAGGTTATTAAAAGCCTGTGCATGTTTATAAGAGAACCCACAATAATTGAAATCCATGCAAAAAGCAAAGCAAAGTGCAACACTGAATTGATGAACCTCTCTTTTATAAAATCAGATGTCAATGAGAGATTAGAGGTAGCAGAGAAGAGCTTTGTACCTGCTATAGACAAGGCAGGGCATGCCGTTGAGCTGGCGATCACTTTGGTAGCGTCTGAAATCCTCCCAAGCATCCTTGACGGCGGTCAAAGCCAGAATGACACAAATGGGAATGATGGCCACCTGCGGCTGGAAAGCGTTCACGGCTGGGACAAAGTTTAGCACCGCCAAACCCACAAAGTAAATATTGGCGAACCGGCAGAATTGTTCTTTTAGGTTCATAGGGATGAAGGACCAGATGGTGTATTTTGTAGTCTTGATGCCATTCCCTGCATACTTCTTGTTGGGATGATCTTTGGATTTCTGGTTGTCATGAAGCAGGTTGGATTCAAGCGTCCTCACGTTACTGTCTCCATGTCCTCGTCCAGTCCAGAAGGACCAAGCTGAGGTCAGACAACTTGTCCAGGTCATGCTGTCTCGACTGTCTCTGTGCACAACCTACTGAAATGTTCGCCCTCGTAGACAGACGTCTCCCATATCACTGAGAGACGTCTGAGTAAGAAAAGCACCTCATGTTATGAATATCTCTGAACACACCTGTCAAACTCCTCTGACCACTCAGGATGTTTTAAGTATCTGTCAGAGTAAAAGGCATGTTGTTGGAACAGCATACCACCAACGTGTTTACAGAAGAAATGTTCACATACTCTTCTAAAGATCAGACCTGAAATGTCAAGGTAGAGCCTTTGAACTATTCTGTGTACTTTAACAGCATGAGACATGGGAACGAATTGCTGCAGCATGCTTGGTGACGCAAGAGGAAGTCAAATTGTAGAGCATTATGGCAAGCATGCAGTCAAACATGCTTTCAGTTCAAAAAGCTTTTAGTCAAATACATTCTACTCACCAACGATGGCTGAGGCATACGCAACAACAATTAGGTTTGATACCAATTAATTGCCACTGGTACGATGGAAAGGATTGCGGCCTTAGAGCAGCTTAGTGCTTAAGGTGTTGGGCTACTGATCAAAAGCTTATGAGTTTGAATCCCAGGTCCACCAAGCTGCCACTGCTGGGCCCCTGAGCAAGGCCCTTAACCCTCAATTGATCATTTGTATAAATATTGAGATTCAATCTCTATAGACATATCTCTCAACTCACTGTGGTACTAGAGAAATAAAACACTACAGGACATTAGAGGAAAATAATTGCTAGAGAATTTATTTTTGTATTGTTAGACTGTTTTAAATCCAAATTCTAAATAATATTCCAACATATCAATAAAACTGCAATTGTGAAATGCAATATAATAATAATACACTCCAATTTAATGAATAAGTCAACTTACAAAAAGCAGAAATCTCTCAATGATTACTGATGACATCACAACCAGCCTAAGACACTGTTATTGCTATATTCATCAGATGGGGATGACGGCCACTCAGTGTCAGTGTCGTGCGCAAGGATATTTTATCCCAATTAAACTTTACATACACACATTTTTTAATGACCATGCTAAAGTGTCTACTTTCAGTTTCGATGAGCATTAACAAGGCCTTTAATAAGTTATGCCTATTGTGTTGATGCTGGACCATATGGTCTGTGTGCACACATTCTTCTTTAAAGACACTCCAGAAGAAATCTCCACAACTTAGTACAGAGCTGTAATTAACAAAGCTAAAAAAGAAATCAAAATACATATCAAATGTAAAGATTATTAGAAAGAAGAATTATTTAATTAATTACGTATGTAAGTAAATACATAAAAAACATTTTTTATTGAAGCATTCAGAGATACTGTAGTCTGCTGCAGAGTTCGTGTTTGGACGATCATCCGGTTTTAGGTTCTTGTAAAACTGGTTGGCTCTAAACAAATTACACATGCCTACAAAACAGGTAACACTGTTAATCCACCTGAATGCATTTACTACTAATTGTCTGCATTTTTATGCAGCTATTTTTGGCTACAGTACGTGCTGCTGAGGAAAAAGAGAAAATTATCTTATCACTGTTTTATTGGAATTTATAATTGGTTAAGGGAATCTGGAGAAAATTCCATTCAATCATATCATTAATAGAGCAGCTGAAGGTTGATGTGGATGTCAGCAGGGGTTTTGCTGTCTGTGATGAAGTGGTTTCTGCCTTAGACACGCTAGACATGGCATTCTGAGCTTCTGATATCTTTCGTATATTTTCGTATATCTTTCATCAGTCTGATCACCTCTTGCACCTCAGTGCAAAGAGGCAAAGTGTTGAACACTAGTCATTCAGACTACCTTTTCTTGTAGATGTCTGTTTTTGGTCAGATTTGTTCTACACTGTTTGGGAAATATATCTCTAAAATATAGCTAGAAATGAAAATGATTTTAAAACAAATCAATTAAAATTGATTAATGAGCAAACAAACACTCTCACTCACTCACTCACTCATTTTCTACCGCTTATCCGAACTACCTCGGGTCACGGGGAGCCTGTGCCTCAAGCGTCTTTGGGCATCAAGGCAGGATACACCCTGGACGGAGTGCCAACCCATCGCAGGGCACACACACACTCTCATTCACTCACGCAATCACACACTACGGACAATTTTCCAGAGATGCCAATCAACCTACCATGCATGTCTTTGGACCGGGGGAGGAAACCGGAGTACCCGGAGGAAACCCCCGAGGCACGGGGAGAACAGGCAAACTCCATGGTGGAGGCGGGAATCGAACCCCCAACCCTGGAGTTGTGAGGCGAACATGCTAACCACTAAGCCACCGTGCCCCCCAGCAAACAAACAAATGTATTAAATTCGACATTTAGCTAAACAATTGAAATCAAAGCTAGTTTTAGAAAAATCACAACTCTTTATACAGTACCAAAACAACACTGCAGGCTTTTCTTGGCAGACATGTGTATTTCTATCCCTGCAAAAAATCCTAACCTGCACAGATTTATTTTTTTTTTTTGCCAAAAACAATCAATCTATATCAGTTCAACATTTCTAACTGAGCTTCCTATGGATTTTACAGTAAACCTAAAGAATTAGACATATTGTCCACGTCTTTGTTTTAGTCAGACTGAATTAATTACAATCCCCAGACTGCTGTTCAGTGCTGTTGCACGTTTAATTCATAACTGTCCCCAGAGACTTCATTACAGTGGGTGTTAATGCAGCTGACCTGAAATCAGAGCTCTCCTGGGGAGTGAGTGAAAACAGCGCCAGGCTGGAACTCGTTCAATCTCCATACTGCATACATTATAGCAGATTTACATCCAGTGTCCAAAGTACCAATAAACTAATGTACGTAAGTAGACTTGGAGGTCAGAATAAAGTAATAACTGGTAAACCCCTTCCTGTCTGTGTGCTTAAATAACGAGTGAAATGATTTCATGATCAAACTGGGAAATGAAGCAAAGAAATTGGAAGTGTAAAGATAGATGGAGGGTAAAAAAAAAGCAAGAAAAGCCTTCCAAACCAGTAGTATGGTGTATGTGTGCAATTTACAGTACAGTTTATTAAGCACTTTAGCTAAGCAATTTTTATAGGGGCATTTTGCAAGAATTGAGCTCTCTCCTGTCTGTTTCAACTCAGTGTCTCTGTTAAAACACATACCTGTAGGATGATTCCCAAAACTCTAATTAATGCATCTTTGATTTGTAAACCCTACCTTCTTAATGCCTGTGAAATCAAAGTCCACCATCATTAAAATCTTTACTGAAGTACTGCTTCTTAAAATGCAGTCAGAGGATTCAGAGAGGGAGGAGATTGGCCGCTTCCTAGAGTGAAAACACACAGGTGTTTCCTATACAGGAAGAACATTAATATTTATGGTATTTGGGAGAAACCCTTATCCAGAGCGATTTACATTTATCTCATTTATACAGCTGAGCAGTTGAGGGTTAAGGACCTCGCTCAAGGGCCCAACGGTGGCAGCTTGGCAGTGCTGGGATATGAACTGACCTTCGAGTCAGTTGTCCAACATATTAACCATATACCACAATCCCCTTTTTTATTGTAGCATGTGATGTATAAATGCCTTCACATCTCTCAAAAAAAAGAAAAGAAAAAAGAATGGCACCATAATAAAATCATTGGATTAATATATTAAATAAAAATAAAATAGAATATTAAATATATTGTTGTTGTTTTTTTTTTTTTAATAAAAAGCACATATTAAAATTCAGGTTGTAAGCAGGATCATGTGTAAACTAAACTAAGTTTCGACAAAAAAAAGCTTATTCTTGCTGTACTTCTTTTCGTTTCTTTCTTTCCTTGTTGAGCTGAGAAACAAGGAACGTAATTGCTTATTTATTTATTTATTTATTTATTTATTTATTTATTTATTTATTTTGAAGAGGGCGGGGTTATACCATTGTGTTCCATTCAGGACGGGGCTAATTGATTGACTAAAATAATGAGTGGTAGCTTGGAAACATTCTTACATAATGTAAAAAAAATATGAAGTACACTTTGGCACAGTTGTTTGAGCAGGTTCTCGACGATGAAAGACGAGATGTAGTTGTAGTCTAGTTGGTGATTGTGATAGTGCTGCCTGCAGAGTTCGATCAATAGGCTTCAGGTTCTCATAAAACAAGTTATCTTCTAACCAAATGCATATGTCTGCAAGACAGTTAACGATGTTAACATATCTTTTAAATCTACCTGAATGCATTTAATATTGCGTATCTGCTTTTTAGCTAGCTATCATTGGCTACCTGCCTCTGAGTCATAAAACCATATTAAGTTATCTTTGTCTTGTAGGAACCTGTTATTAGTTAAAAGTATCTGAGGCAAAAGGCATTCAATCATATCTTAGCAGAACCACTGTTGATGGTTATGGACTTCAGGAAGGAGTTCCATTCTTGGCCTTTCAGAGCTTCTGATATCTTTTGCATACTTTTCTGGCCAAAACCTTCAAAATCAGTTATGATCTGTCTGGCTCTCAGAAAGGCTATACTCCTGTTTCCAGTGAGAGAGAAAAAAACCCAAGACTAGACAGCATGAGCTTTTTGGAGAAAGATATTAACACAAAGTTTTATCTCCTTGCTTCTTTTGTGAAAATAGAATTAACCAATTGTAGTTCACCTGAGGTGGAGCTAATTTATGGACTGGAAAAATGAATAAATGTGTGTGATTTTTTTTTTTTTTTGCATGGTAGCTTTGGCAGTTAATGAAAATTCAAACATTTATAAGGAATTTTATCTTTTTTATATGTTTAGAAATATTTACAAACAGCATCTTTAGGTCTTAGCAGATTATGTAATTCTTTTCATCTTTATGGTGCATACACACACACACACTCACACACACACACACACACACACACACACACACACACACACACACACACACACACACACAGCAACACACCTGACTGAAGCCCATTTCAGGAGCGGGACTTGCTCACCTGTGCCTGCAGTGCACCATGTGTTAGGAGTGCCGAGCTGACAGCAGAGTCACAGCAGTGGAGTGTGCAGCCAAATCATCACAAGATGGCTGGACTTCTCCTCACAACAGGAGGATGGAGCAGATGTTAAAGCAGAGCTCAATCCAACCCTCCATACACGCACGCACGCACACACAAACAAACAAACATATGCAAAAAACAGTAGCTGTCACCCAGTTTCCACAAGTGATGATTAATACATAAATAATATTTCAATATCACTCAAGCAAGACTGAGGTAAGCTAGAGCACATTGTGTTAATAGAAGCCTTTATGCGTTATACATTACAGCACAGAGAAATTCTCTTTGTGAAGTGCCTCCAGAGCAGTGAGGGATAAGGGCCTTGCTCAAGGGCCCAACAGGGGCAGCTTGGCAGTGCTGGGGCGTCAACCCAATCGTCCAATCAATACACCAGAGCCTTAATGTCTTGAACCACCACTGCCCAGCCATTTATATATGGACATGCACAGTTGGGCGTTTTGGTGCTAATTATCACCATATGATCCCCAAATGAACAGACACAAAATAGAAAATACAGTAAGCCTTTTAGTTCTGCAGTGACGTGAACGTGCAGAAAGCAGATTTCTCTTCATCATGCCTGTCTTGTGTTCTGTCACTAATGAAGGATGCAGTACAGAAACTAGGATCTGCTTCAAACCCTGCACATCTGTGAAGTGTTGCGTGATGGAGTATGACTTGCTCTTCTCCTCTTACATTTGAGTCTGTGTGAGAATTATCACAGATAGGGATAAGGGAAATGCTTTGAAGTATGTAGGTCAGTTTCAGGAGCTAGACTACTTCCTTCTAAAAGGGGTTTCAAAATTTCTTTTGAAATGGAAACCCTGTTGAATGGTTCTTCATAAAATCTATAAAAGTTTCCCCAGAGAAAGAATGTAAGAAAGTGAAGAACCTTTCAAGTGCTTGATGGAGGCTTTTTGTTACTCTGATTTGTAGGAATCTTGTGATGGACTGGTGTTCCATGCAGGGTTTATTCCCACATCATGCACATTATGATGGGATGTGGTAGCCTAGTGGTTAAGGTGTTGGGTTACCAAGCAGAAGGCTGTGAATTTAAATCCCAGTTCCACCAAGCTGCCACTTTAGGCCCCTGAGCAATGCTCCTAACCCTCGCTTGCTCAGTTGTATTAAAAAAAAAACAGTGATTCAAATGTAAGTCCCTTTGGATAAAAGCGTCTGCCGAATGCTGTAAATGTAATGCCCAAAGTTCAGGAGATACTGATACTGTTACCTGTTTAATACCACAGTTTGTCCAGGTTACGTGGACTCAGCACTGAACTACGATACCCATAACCCTCTGAATGTTACATGGCCCTGGATATCCCTTACTTACTGAACACACATTTGTTTTGCACTTTCATTAATCACTAACCCTATTTGAAATGGACACATTTATATTAACGCAATTCAAAGGGATTTGAATGGCCAATGCTTAGTATGATGTAATAAAAAACTGATTAAAAAATTGTAGTAATTGAACAAAGACGTACGTGGTGAGGTTTGTTTAAACACAGCAGAGTCCTTTAAAATTTTGATGCTTGTGTTATTAGCTGGGGGGCACGGTGGCTTAGTGGTTAGCACGTTCGACTCACACCTCCAGGGTTGGGGGTTCGATTCCCGCCTCCGCATTGTGTGTGTGGGGTTTGCATGTTCTCCCCGTGCCTCGGGGGTTTCCTCCGGGTACTCCGGTTTCCTCCCCTGGTCCAAAGACATGCATGGTAGGTTGATTGGCATCTCTGGAAAATTGTCCGTAGTGTGTGATTGCATGAGTGAATGAGAGTGTGTGTGTGTGCCCTGCGATGGGTTGGCACTCCGTCCAGGGTGTATCCTGCCTTGATGCCCGATGACGCCTGAGATAGGCACAGGCTCCCCGTGACCCGAGATAGTTCGGATAAGTGGTAGAAAATGAGTGAGAGTGAGTGAGTGTTATTAGCTTGAAGAGCTAGTGAGGCTAGTGAGGGAAGGACTGTTCATAGCTGTATCATATGTGATAACAGGATAATATAAACTAATTTGTTTTTGCGGATGTTCCACAGCATTAATTGTAACTATAAATGGATCATGCCACCATGTTCATTGATCATTTTCCTATTACAATGTGCTCAGGCGTGTTTATTCCTTACATAATCAGAGCTGTAATATTATTAGCTGTTCAAAAACAGAAAAACACGATCATGAGCAAGGATTCAATTTGTGTGTGATGTGTGTGTGCCGAGAATAGAAAGAACACACTTTTGTGTTTTTTGTACATGCATTAAAATGAATTCTTGTTGAGTATAAATGTTAATAAACATTAGTATAACTTGGCATTTGCGATTTAGAGATCAATTTGGCAAAATATCTTTAGACTGTGCAATGTTTCATACTCGACAGCAGTGTTGGGTTTAAGACCAGCTTTATTCGAGAACGAGTCAAGAACAAGAACACAAAGTCTTAGTATAGCAGGAAGAAAAGACCAAGAAGTGACCAACACCACACATCACACATCACAAGTCCATGTCGTGACTAAAACCCTTTTTAAACAACCCATGTACTTGGTATTATAATTTTTTTTCATATAAGTACACAGGAAATAATAGATGCTCAATATAGCCCATTTTTCTACCAAGCACTGCAGTGTAATTTTATTTTACATCATTGCTACTTAAAATACGTGTTGTTATGATCTGCATCTGACAAATTTAATACCTGATGCTCTTCCTGATGTCACCTTCACATTTTGTATCCAGGCTTGGGACCAACACTGAGAATTAACCCCTCAGTGATTGGGTCAGTTCCTGCCCGGGAATCGAACCCCAGCCACTGAGGTGAGAGCGTCCATTTGCAATAAAGACATTAAACGCTAGAGGATATTGAGGATGAAGTCAATTGAAATTGATAGTCACTTGATGGTTAAAGGTGTTGTACAGTACGTCCAAAAACAGATAGACATTTAAACTTTTTATTTTAACAACAACATTGCAAACTACTTGCTCATGGTTTTCAGTGGTGTTGAAAAAAAATAGGTCTAGTCGAGACATTTTTGAGTTTGTGACAAGACCAAAACCACTGTTTTGTGATAGCAAGACCAGGCTCGAGTACCACAACACCAATCGATAGAGTCTCCTCTGGTTGCTGTGTAACAGACCCGTTTCTCAGCTTCGGATATGAGTCTTTCACCTTCTAGTGGAAACGATTCACGCTTTTAATCCTCTTCTCCACTCAGTGTCCATCACACTGAGCTCACAAGGATGTCCATCATCCTCTTTTTTCTGACAGAGACATAAGAGACATATTTTCTTTGCAAATACACTTGATATTGTGGTGATTTGTCAACCTTTCAGCTCTTATAGCTGTAGAACCGAGTTAGTTCATAGCAAATTTGGTTCTGCAGAGCATGAGAAGGGGGAAAGAAATGCTGAATGCAATTTTCATTGTGTATTATTCAAATGTTTTTTTTTTGGTCCAATTAAAATGTAGCTCTCCAAAGTCCTTCAATAAAAAAAATTCATTTAACATTTTAACACCTATGGTCTTTCTCAGATGTCAGGACTTCACATGCAGATTTTGCATTTCTTTTTTTTTTTTTTTCTTCAACCATTCAACCACATAGCATCAGTGGTTGAAAAATTTCAGAAACAAGCTTTGTGGGTATGCACTAGGAAATCTATACAGTATAGCAACAAAAGAGAAAACAGTGAGAGAGCTTTTTTTTTTTTAGTTTTGTTTTTGTTTTTTTACGGAAGAGAGGAATATCATTTTTCCTCATCTTTCAATTTTTTGACCCTTCTGGCCTACAGGGCCATTCTTTCACTATAGAGGAACTTTCATGCCTTTCTGCCTTTATGTCCCCTTATGGCTGACTGTCAGAGACCTTACTCCTTTCCCACACCGGGAGCGGATGTGTTGCCTTTTCATCTATTATATATTCCACTGGTTTTATCAGTATTCTCCAAAACTCAGCCAGCCATAAAACCAAGATATAAAAAATCCTTCATAGGCAGCAGAGCACACTCGCTCTGACTCATATTCACCTCTGCTACATAATATCATAATTCCTACTTCGAACCAGAAATGGATGACAAATATGCAGCACAAGAGGCAGTACACTGCTTTAAATATTTCCAAAAGGTTAATACCATGTCAGTAAAAAGTGCTTGGATCACTTGGATCACACCAAGGCAGATATTATGTGCATGTGAGATAATGAACCATAGGCAATGCATGTGCATGTTGTTATTTGGCAGACACTTAGGATCTGAAACAGATAGTGTAACAGTAATCATCTCTGAGAAGGACCTCGTCATGACCTTTTCATTTTCTATCTGTAATATCGCTTTTCATCGATTTGAATAAACACCTAAATAGGACTATGTATAAAATAACCAACTCAATATTCTCACAGGAAAAGATGAAACACCCACAGGCCAAATTGCAGTTGTTTTTTTTATCACACTGTTGATACACAGAGATGAAAAATACTGAATTCACTGTAGCTGAATACTATAATTATGTTTCATTTTATGTTGCATATTTCTTATCATAGCATAAAAAAATAAGTTTGCTTGTTAAATAGTTACATGCTTTTTAGCATGTAAGCTGTACTTTCTACGGAGGCCATGCATTATTATATATTTTTCTTTCCCATTTTCTCGTTATCACGACTTAATTTTGATTGAATCCCTGACCAAAATAAAAGGGAATGCGATCATGCATGATGCTGAGATCAGGAGAAAATGAAGTTGTGATCAGGATAAACCACATTTGGTATGCTGGGATCACAAGAAAATTTAGTCGTGCTAACTGAAAACAACATTTTTATGCCGAGATCACGTTAAAATTAAATCGCGATCAGGATAAAAACATTTTTTTGTGCCGAAACACATGAAAATTAAGCCGTGATCAACAGAAATCAAGAAAGAAAAAAAATTAATAATGTATGGCCTCTTAGGATTTCTTACATTACATTTAAATAAGTAGGTTGTTACAAATCTTGAAGTACATTTGCCAAAAATTCAGTCAGATCCATGTCTACGCATTGTTTGCTTTATTTATTAGATATATTTAAATCATCACATCCATACCAATTTATACAGATGCCTCACCCAGTCATCAGTCTACTTCAATTCATATTAAGATATTTTTAATATCAATGTATAGTCTGTTTCTTATTGAAGTTCTGTGTACTGTACATATGCGGGATGCAGTTAGAATTAAAATGAACTGAGTGTACATTGTAATTTGAATCTGTTTAAACTAGTATGGGTGGTGCAGTGTTACAGCTTTACTGCCTCACAGCTCCAGCATCACTTCAGTTCAGTCAGGAGCTTGGGTTAGAGTCTATTTAGAATTTTCAGTGTTTTCTGCATTTCTATGTGGGTTTTCAAAGGTCATATATTGACTTTAAATTGCCCCCAGGTTTGGATATGTCTGTGTGTGTGTGTGTGTGTGTGTGTGTGTGTGTGTGTGTGTGTGTGTAATTCTCTGTAACATGAATATTTAGCTTGTCTCTTTAATAAGAACACCAGTACCCCTGCACATTTGTTGTACAATTATCCAGTCAGCCAATCATGCGTTAGAAGATCACTGCATAAAATCTTGTCAAGAATTTGATTTAATGTTCACATCTAACATCAGAATGACGGAAAAAAGTGATCACAGTGGCTTTAACTGTGGCACGATTGTTGGTGCCAGATGGTTTTGAGCATTTTTGAAAATATGATCTTCACACTTTTTCATGTTCAACAGTTTATAGTTCTGGTAGCGGAAATGCCTTGCTGATGGACAGACAGGAAGTCTACAGTAACTAAAATAATCGCTCTTTACAACCGTGCTGTGCAGAAAAGCATCTCACAACAAATCTTGAGGTAGATGGGATACAACAGCAGAAGACGACATCAGGTTCCACACCTGAGAGCCAAGAATAGGGTTGTTAGGCTAAAGTGGCTATATGGGCAAAAAATATTTACCTTAAGTGTCTGGTTTTAATGAACCTCAGGAGATCAGCAGTTTTTGAAATACTTAAACCAACCCATGTGCCACGATTAACAAAGTAAGACCTACAGTAGGACACGCTGGAGGGACTATGTCTCTCGGCTGGCCTGGGAACGCCTCGGTATTCCCCCGGAAGTGCTGGTGGAAGTGTCAGGGGAGATCGAAGTCTGGGCGTCCCTGCTTAGACTGCTGCCCCTGCGACCCGGCCCCGGATAAGCGGTAGAAGATGGATGGATGGATGGATGGATGGAGTCAAAGTCAGAGAAATCACCTTTTTACCCCATTCTGATATTGATGTGAAGATTAACGCATGCTCTTGACCCGTATCTGCATGATAGTATGAGTTACTGTGTTACTCCTACTTGAATGAATAATTGTTTGAGATTCCTAATAAAAAGTCTATATGTTCTAATACAAGACCATTTTTGAAAGCTAACTCTTTTTCTCGCTAGTTTTTACTGCCTTTTAGCTAGTTTACCCACACATACCTGGCAACCCTGGCCCAAACACCAATTCTGTTTACTATAACAGAAGCATCCAGTGCTTGAACTTGAGCTAGGAATCAATCTTACAAAGCGAATTGTCATTTACCTCTGGGGGAAAAAACATAATATCTTCATTAAATCTAAGGAAGCATTTTGAAGCATGTAAACTATTTGGCTGTTTGCTAACTAATAAATGGCTAACATGGATAAGTTCATACAGTACCACAGCTATAATCTGGTGAGCTTGATAACTCATTCTTGCTCATAACACACTACTAATAGCTAGCTAATATCATTAGAAGAGAGCTAATAGCATGTTTTAGGTAAGATATACACATATATAAGATCTAGGTGAGTTTTTTCCTCAGTATTTGTTAGCAAGAGAAGGAATCTCCTGAGGTAGCACTAGCTAAGGCAATGTAGCCTGCATTGCTATAAGAGGATAATTAGCTTGTATGCAGTACTACTGAGGTACTGTAGGAGTAATTTCATTGTAAATATAAATATGGTAACAATCACAAAAATGTAATGTGAAAATGTTATTCAAAGCCCTATTTTTTCATTAACATCTCAGCATTCTAAGACCCCTATTTTTCTCTTTCTTCTTCCACCGACTCTTTCACTTGCTCACCACACACTAAAGTTATTTGCTACTATATTTAATCCTTGAATAGATTTATGTATGGATATTTTTGAGTTTTCACTTAACTATATTTTGGGACCACAGCGTTCCACTTTTAATTGCCGCACATTTTCACTCAACAGCCGTACTTCAGTTCAGCATATTTATTTTTTTCTGTTTCTTTTTCCACTCTAGCAATTACATCCTGCTTTCTTCCACACATGTCTCGAAAAGAAAAGCTTAATTCAGCTTTAATAATTTAATTTAGATACATATCGTTATTCTTGACAGTCATTACACAATATATATTTACAGATCATTATGAAATATCATTATAATGTACAGGATTTGATACAAAATCACCTTACAAGATGCCTTGATTGCACTTTCCAGATACTTCCCTGTTCTGAAAAGTTGACTTCAAAACAATATTTCGTTCATACTCTCTGTTCTGTCCGTACCATCAGTTCCACATGTGAAGGCCTTGAGAAAGATTCAATCTGTTTTCTTCCTTTAGATTATGTTTCTCCGCATCCCAGTAGAGATCTTTTATAATAAGAAAGCTAATACACCAAAATATACCTGCGTAAATAATGATTTGTAACATTAACACCTAATATTATAACTATGAATTATATAAAACTCCTTTTAACATGATTTAATAGCATCTATAAGTTCTTTTTTAACTTAAATCTATTGGTAATGTTAATGGATTATAATTATATCTTTTATGGAACTCACCTTGTTCATTATATCATGTCAGAGAGATGTCAGTCAGCCTTAATGTCCCACTCCCATGTGAATAGAGATAAGGAGTGTGTGATGTTTTTGATGACTTGGGTCTGGAACAAAGCCAGACAAAAGTTTGTCGAATTAAGAGGATGATGAGAATCTTCAATATGTCCAGCCATGGGGAACAAAACAATCCACACTACTGATGTTTGCTCAAATCCCAGTCGATCGCCCTTGAAAGTTCAGAGTCCCCACCATAGGAGGGGCGAAGAAAGTCTGTTATGTTGATAGGAAAGAGTGCCCCCCATAGACCCATCCACATCTGCCCCAATAACAACGGCAACATAATGATGAAGTTACCTGGTGTGTGTTTACCCTGTTTTCCTTTTAGAGACTCGGTGCCCTGTGTTGCACCAAATCAAACATGTTTTTTTTTAACAACAGAAGGATCTTTAACTATTTGAAATGAAAATGCATTGTGCTTCATCTCACAGTCAGAGATGTAGACGAAAAAATAAACCCAAGCATGCTTTTAAAAGATGTCTAAGAGTTTAACTATACGGGGAAAAAATGGGCTTTGATGGATGAGCCCTTGGAAAAAAAAAATGAAAATTCTAAAACTTTTCTGGATACACATAGCATTGGCTACAAAGTAAATAGATGTATTCAGCAGGAAAAAAAACAACTTTAAAATATATGCAAACACAAGCATAAATATTTGTCCACAGAGTAAGTTACGAATGACAATAAACATGATCTATTAAAACTCTGCAACTTTCAGTCTCGTTTATGTTAGTGTATTTGTCTTTGTCAGTCATTATGGTGTTCTCAGAACAAAAAGGAGCCAATCCTGACTCCTTTACCTCCATAAAATCTATTTTTTTTCCAAAAACAAAAGGAACTCAGTGTTTTATATATTTTATCTTTTGAATGTTTTTGTACTTTATCCTCTCCTGGGCCCTTTTTAATGAACATAGTAGAGCCAGTAGACCACATTAAAGAATGAAAAGACAGTTGGAAAGACCATCCTGGACCACTTGTCGATGGAGTTGACATCAGACAGATCAGGGATGTTGACCTTGAGCTGCGAAGCACGTCGGCGTAGACGGCTCTTCTTCTTCTCCAGCGCACCGGTGCCGTAGTTGTGGCGTGCCAGAGCTGCCCGTCGATACTGCAGCGTGGAGCTGTCATACGCCAGCATGGCACCTCGTGGGTCTCCAAGACCACGGGAGAGATCACCTGGACCTATCTCGTTCTTCATCTCCACTGTGGTCAGCCGGATATCATCCGGATTCATCTGTAGAAAAGTATTGACTTCCTGATTACACCTGTCTTATGGAACATTTTCCTGACCTTTATGAAGAGATCATTTTTCAGAGCTAAAACAAAATTAAAAAACATTTGAAAACTACATGAAGCTACACTAAGTGTTATGGAAATGTCGTGATTAGCATGGAAGCAAAGCTCTTGTATTATTCTGCTCTACACAGGCAAACTGCAGTAACTATGTTACCACTGAAACAAAAAAATGGATTGATATTTATGACATCAGGTTTGGAATCAAAACATCTATGTTTTATTTTGACATTGTATATCAATTATTTAGTTGAATTAAATCAATTACATCAGACCCAATTGTAAAATCAGACGTTGGAAGGTGGTAATTTCTCGACTGGCTGAAATGGCAAAAACAGAATACAGCTTCTCTTTGAATGCACTGAGGTAGCATTACATCAAACGCTGTTTCAAAAATGCTGTTTTTGAAACAAATTTCAAAATTTTTGTTTAATTTAAATTTCTAAAGTTGGTTTCTAGAATTCTAGAGTTTTATTTAAAATTTGAAGATGGGTTACATCATGAAATACAAATATTAAATATTTCCATGCTAGAAAATTTCTACATAAAGCATTAAAATTCGGATTTCGATATCGAAATTTAAATGTTAGGAGCATAAATATCCTTCCAGAAGCTGTAAACCACATTTGGACCATGTTCAGACAGAGAAGGTTTAAACATGTCACATTATTAAAAGCCAAAGTGAAATGCCCAAAACATTTGCCTCACTCATGCCTCACTATTGACCCAAACTGTAGTTTCTGCATTTTGCCTTTTAATATAAGTAACATCCTGATCACAGTGCTTAGATTAAAATTCTCTTTCACAATTCAAAACATACAATTACTACTTGTTTAATCAATAGCAAAATGTCAAATATGTATAGCCATTTCCGAATTTCAACCACATAATGGTTAAAATTCTGTCTGCAAATTGAAATAATCAGGCAAACAAATGCAAAGGAAAAGGAGAACTCATGAAGACAAAGGTCCAGAAGAGCGGTGAGGGAAAAGGCTGCTGAAATGAAGAGAGGAAGAGGCTGGAAAAAACGAGTAGAAGATGAGATTGTGCTCCTCTAGATGCTCCTGCTATTCTTGTGTTTCACTCCTTCTGTTTACTGAGGAGAAAAGCAACCGCGCTGCTCCTCTCTTTTCCTAACGTGGGTGTTAGTCTTTGTTGTAAAATGACGACTGATTTAACCACCAAACTGACTAACCCCAAAAAAAACACATTGTCCTTTTATTTTTTAACTCATTTTGTCAAGGTGTCTTTGTCATGCTGATTTAAAACGGATCAAACTGCTAAAACTGACAAATTTTTGTAACAAATGCACAATTCACGTAATTGTTGAAAAATTCAGAGAGTTTTTGAGGACGGCCAAAAAGCCTGAATCCGAAAACTGGAAAAACGTCAACAAACCGTCTGTACGTCGATGCAGGTCAGTCCATATTCCAGATAAAGGGCAAAGTGCGTTAAGGTTACAATATTTGGGCAATAATTTAATATTTGTAATATTGGGATTTGAATTTTGTCAATCTGATTATTATTATGTTTGTTTATTTGTTTTTTTTTGTTTGTTTTGGTTGGTTTTATAAATGTCCGTCACATTTTGAAACTGGAACCTGAAATTCAATTTTAAAAAATCTTTTTTTAAATCATAATTTGAAATGAGTTGTACCATCAAAATCTGGATTCTCTCTCTCTCTCTCTCTCTCTCTCTCTTGCTATCTATTTTTGTATATATTAACCTTCTGAACTATGGTGTTATGCTGTTAGGCCAAACAAATCTAGAGTTTTAGAGAATGTTTCAGTTGTTTTAAAAATAATTTGAAAAAGCACCACAAGAAATCGGAGGCATTTGAATAACTGAAATGAAACTTAATATAGCATGACCGAAATCCAGATCCTAATGGCACAAATATCATTCCATAGTTATGATATTCCGTATACATTCTCCATTTTCCCCACCAAGATCAGTTTCCCTGCACCGGGAGATGATAACAGTTCAGAAATCTAATTAGGTAACTATTTATTGCTTCTCAACACTTAAGCATCCGTTCAAAACAAAAAAGTTTGTAGTGGACGAATGGTAAAACTCATGCGTACTGGGAAAGAGCTTCAGGTGCAAACAGCAAATCAAATGAAAAAAAGGGGAGTGGAAGTGGTGGAAATGATGATCATCACTATTCTAAGCCAACTAAAATCGATGAATTACAAAAAAAAACTCAGGTGGTTGGAATATCCGTGTCATTGTTAATTCTAATTGCGTATATAATCGATGCAGATCCAGGTTTTTTTTTTATTTCTGATTCGAGAGGGCAGTACCTTAAGTCTCTGCTCGCCTAGTCCTAATGCAGCATCGTCGGCAAAGATCGGATCCCACATCGAGTCATACACGTCAATTTCCCTCTGTTTCATTCTGGCATACAGAGCATCGTCTCTCTGAACTACATTTCCCACCATCCACTGCAAGTACACAAAATCAGCACTGTTACTTCGGGAAATAGAAGCTCGTGACACTCAAAGAGAGAGTGAGAGAGAGAGAGAGAGAGAGAGAGAGAGAGAGAGAGAGAGAAAAGGGGGACAAAGAGAGAAGGATTTTGGCAGATCTAGCTCATTCAGCTCAATAAGATTATGAAGCGAGCAGCTTGACGCCCTGCCAGCCCTCAGCTGAGAGATGACTCTTACCCTGTGAAACGGCAAGGTCAACGCTTATTACTATCAAAAGCTGAGCTCTGCTCGGCCAGAGTGTAAAAAACAAAAAAACAAAAACGACCCTTGGTGACTGAGTATCCATTAGATGTGGTTGATCAGTAAGCCTATGCCGCTGGGGGGAAAAAGATGAATTTCCAGAGTTGTAGCAAAATCTAAAGACCATTGATCCTGAAAAGGGCACAGCTACGAGTCACAACACATAACCCTCAAAATAACAAACCAGCCACTGCAGAGGAACATCTGCGGATGGCCAAACCCTAACAATCCGCGTTTTCCTCTGCAGGCATCTGAACGCACGCTACCTTATTCGGATCAGGTCGGAGTTTCTCGTTGTTGGCGGTGGCTGCTTTCTCAGCTGCCTTCTTCTGCCTCTGGGGGCCTTGACCGAAGAAGATGTAGTTGACGAAGGCGTACTCGAGCAGTGCCAGGAACACAAAGACGAAGCAGCCCATCAGGTACATGTCTATAGCTTTCACATAGGGGATCTTGGGAAGAGTCTCTCTCAGGTGGGTGTTAATGGTGGTCATGGTCAGCACCGTGGTGATACCTGCAGTTGTAACAGTACACAGAAACATCGATCTGTTGAATACTCCTAGTGTAAAGCGATAAAGGATACACAATTCCCCTTATGCCAGATATACTAGAAGATCCAAGAAAAACTGGGTGTCTTTATTTTAATTTCATCAACGATAAACTCGGGGCTATAGGCTTTGTTTAACTGTTAGCATCATTAGCCTCGTCATTCCAGTGAAAAAAATAAAGACACTAAACTAAACAAGTCTCGGCTGATTAAATACATTTAGGGCAAGTAACTCAAGGAAAGCAGTATGGCACTTCAGTAAGATTAATTGTACAGCACTAGACATGTGCTGATATTAAAGGAACGGCTTGTAATGTTTAGAGGTCACTGAGGAGAATCGCAATAAACATATTGACAAGCCTTCATCATTATTCCACTTCACTCCACTTGTACTGTTTGGGGCGGAGCTCATTCCTGAGCCAGAAGAAAAACGAAACAATAAACCTCAATCAAGAAACCCATCATATCTAAAGGTATGTTTTAAATTTGGATCGGTGCGTGACAAGAATTAGAAGAACAGCGTTAAGTAGTAGCAGTAATGCCTAGAGGAATTCCCAGGAACCAACCATAAGACCCTGGATTTGTGAGTTTGTGAGGTTGTTTCACTATCAGCTGCCAGCATGTTATTGAATAGTATATTGTTGCACATACAGTAAGATAACAGCAGAATACACACCAAGGACACTAGTATGGCAACACAATATAATACGGCGGTTCATAAAATCAGCGTAATACAGCAGTGTGCCAATATAAAAAATTCATATCACTATAATCACAGTATAACAAATTACTACAGTCTCTTTGTGTCTTGTTGGAAAGCTTGTTAACCTAAAAATGAACCTCTGTACGCAGGAAATTTAGGACTCTCTTCAGTGTTATCAAATATTATAACTTCTTGCCTGCTGTGCAATAACACTTGTTTATTGGCGCTTGCTGGCAAGCTTTTCAGCTTGGAGTTTAAAAACAAACTCCCTCCTACAACTCTTGAGCACAGTGATAGTGAACGACACATCGTATAACTGATTGCTGGCACTGTAGAGTATATTAGAGTACATGGCTTTATTTTGTCTACCGCTCCATTCTGATCGGTCAGACGACGTTTAGCACTATAACAGTTCTATATGCAAACTTATGTGGACTTATGTGGGGAACTCTTCACACAAACAGCTAAGAAGAATGTTTGTATCTGCTGATACGGTGACGTTTTCTATGATGAGATGTTTGTTTACCATATTTTGAAGTATCTCTAACTATCAGAATTAAGCTGTTCCTTTACGTTTTCAGGTACTGTACGTTTTCATGATAGAAAGCTTTGTACTTTCTCTGTAACATGACAAGCTGCATTTTTATGAACTTCAATAGAAAGAAAAAAGGAAGGCTGCTGAGGGAACATCTGTTTATACAGTAGCTCTTAGAATGTAAGTGATAACAGGACATTTCTCAATAGTAGTGGAACTGTAAATGGACAAAAAATGCATAAAAAAACAAAATAAATGCTTTTGCTGACAAATTGATGTGGCATAAACATCTGAAATGGTAACGTCAGCTTACTTACAACTTACACATCCCACAGTAAACCGAAAGTATAGAAAACAATTAAATATGACAGAAGATCAAACCTAGCCCAAATGGCAATATAATGTAGAACAGTGACATGGAAAGCACAGTTAGTTTTCGGGTTTTCCCTACGGCAAAGAGTTTTCCTATTAGAAACACTTCCAAGATTAATGTTTTTTCTAAACTAACAACCCTTAAAGAACCTCTTTGTGTGAAGCACAAACTGAAAATAATCGGTAACATTGTTCTTAATATCTAGACCCTGTCAGGCATTTACAATGTACTTAAAGTGTCACGAAAACTCTTACTTTAAGGGTCTTTAAGGGTTCATTGGATCTTAGCCTCCTAAAATGGATCTACTTAGGACCATTGCTGATAGAAAAACACTCAACTGTCGTGTTCTACATGGAACCTGTAAGGGTTTTCCCACAGAGGACAGCCAAAGAAAGCTTATCATGCTTTTATACAGGCCATTTTGTTTTTCAACCACCAGCACATGTTTAGCATGTAATCCAAAGGGACGTGGCTACAAGGTGGTTGAATTACAGCCGCTGTTAATAAACACTGCCGCTGGCAATTATTCGGGTCACGGTGAAGCTTGAATAAAGTTGAAAAATGTTTCAGTAAATCTTTTCAGAAAATTGCTTTTTTTTTTACCTTCCAGCTAATCAAGTTGAGAAGCAAGCAAGACAAAATGGAGAATCAGTGGTAAAAAAAAAAAAAAGGGGTCTTATTGAGAACATCTATGGTGCTTTACAAAAATGGGACTTTTATATATTTTACTGCTGATACAGCTGATTACTGCCGAGGCACGGGGAGAACATGCAAACTCCACACACACAAGGCGGAGGCAGGAATCGAACCCCCAACCCTGGAGGTGTGAGGCAAACGTGCTAACCACTAAGCCACCGAGTTGTAGCACAATTTTGCTTTATTTTCTGCATCTAAAGTCACCGTGAATGCATACAAGCTGCACCAATGAAAGCAATCTTAATTCTGGCTTATTTTCGTCAAAAAATAGAGATGCATAGTGAAAACAGTGCCACATTCTTAATCCAAGAAAAAGCAATAGAATTTCTTAACCATGACTCTAAACGCTAATGTGTCCTATTTGTTGTTATTTATTTTTGCTGTCTTCATGCAGGAACATTTTTTTATTCAAGACAAAGTTATGCCAAAGCCCAAATGGTGTAATCTCTCTGTAGGCAAACATCTCTGTGGTACTGGATTCAATCCCACTCTACAGTTATGAGAAACCTTAAGCGATACTGCAGCCTAGAGAACAGAGGAGCTTCTTATTACAAGATATTAAATAACCTCACTTCAGGCAAACTTAATACTTATATAACGTCACCATTTATCATCCTCAAAAGCACTATAAGATGAATCCATAAATCAACTATGTGACAACATGGCTGTCTAAGGGAAGGCATGGAAACGCTCCCATGTGCAGCTCTGTCTGCAGAGCATCCTTCTTTCTTTCCAAGACGCAGCTCAGGCTGTATTCCAGACATACAGTACAGTGTGCACGGCCAAGTGGCTCTTTTAGTCACGACACGTCGACTGCCTGTTTTTATATAGATCCCTCAAACCAGGGCTGGGAAATTTATTGAAAGACTCTATTTACATAAAAGCACATAAGTCAAAGATAGTTTGAATTCTTCAGCCATTATGAAGTAGAAAAGGAACCAAGGAATGTAGGAAAATATCAGCTAAGCAAATTAGCAACAGCTTGTTGAACGTTGGCTAGAATTATAATAACTCTTCCAATCCAAGCTAGCCAAATGTCACAATGCAGAAAACAGCAAAGAACCCTCCAGCAAATACTAGCTACGAGAGAAAAAAATGTCTATACACAATGCTAGGTGAGTTAAAATAATAGCCCCTTTATCTGTCCTGGATAGTGATGGATTCTGACTCAACGTGGGACAATGAAACATACTTGACTTTTTCACAGAAGCACTTCAGCTACAGCTAATGCTCTAAAGAACCAAGTACACAAATACATATGAGGACAAGTTTCATGGCTACTGTCTATACTGGGGAAATGTAAACAGACCTAAATAAACGATACAATATTGTGATTGATTAATACCAAGTATTAATACACATTTCTTTCTAAGTAGCAGTAAGTATGAAAAAAATGACCAAAAAATGTAAACATACCCTCTAAAAAGTCACATTAGGATTGATTTTAGAAAAATGGAGTGACGTTTAAAAATGTAGAGAAAGCAAATATAGATTTTTAGAGAGATAGAGAGTATAGATTGAAGTCAAATCTTCACTAAAGCACAGACACTAAAGTACTGTCATTTTATTGTGAAAAATGTTTGTTACATTTCCTCCGTTGCGATCAAGATATTAAGTATCTCTATGTAAAATGAAACTGTCGACGCACACATGCGATTGTGGATAAACCTTATAAATGCTGTACATTTTAGAGAAATGTAGACAAAGAATGAAAGATGTATAAGACAAAGAGAACAAAAGATGGGGTAGGAAAAAAACAGAGCGGAAAAACAACAGTCAGGGAAACAGAGAAAGAAATAGAAAAGACGTACACGTTTATTACAGCGATTGTGTTTCACTATGAACAGTCTAAACACAGAGGTTGAACACATCAACACTTCACATGTCCCTTTGTGCAGACTGGAGAAATGGTGAATCGCTTCCTATCCACAAAACAGCTATACAGCGATCATTCTGTCAGCATAATCAGAGGCAGAAGATCAAATCAACGATGGATGTGCTAAAGCTGGAAAGCTTCTTTATTGAAGTCAGGTAATTTTTTTTACACCCACACAAACCCAGGCGTCATCTAATTTAGTTTGGGAAAGCTTGCGGCCAGAAGGCTTGATCACAAAGCATCTAAGGTTTCTACTGGAGGATACTTTGTGCATCCAGTGCACATTAGACATATTGTACTGGACTTTTGGTGGTCTACTGGAATCCCTCAGGCCTTATGATTAGAAAGCTTTCCTCTTGCTTGGGGCAGATGATACAGTATGATATAATTGACCCACAAGCCTGGAAGCATGCTGTGCACTTCAGCAAATGTGCATTGGAACCATCGATAAAGTCAAAATATCCCAGAAATAATGCTGTGAGAGCTAATCATTCACTAGATGCATTTCGTCTCAAACGATTCTGTACAGACGCACAAGACTTCATAGTCAAATGCAATAAAAAACAACTAACGGTGTTTTTTTCACAAAAGATGAAAATGTTTTTAAAGCACCAAGTGGTCATTCCAGGAAAAAAAACCCCATTAAGTTATGAAAATTAAAAATCAACATCCATTAGAGCACATTAAGGATCGTTTTATAATCACATCTTGGCACACTGTATCAAAATCAAATCGAATCATATTCCTGTAAATGGAAAGTTCAGTCCAGGTCCACACTAACCCAGTTAGCCAACAAGTACAAACCTGACTTTACAGGCCTTCAGCTTTACTTTATAACATGCTACTTTATTATGATCTACTAACATGGTTTTCATTCGTAACCTAATCTGGCAGATTTAGGTTTATGAAAAACGACAGATTTTTTCCCTCCTACTTGCTAACAACAGAGATGTTAATCGGTCCCTGTGTTTTGTCCGCGACTTGATGCTCTAAGTGGACTGTTTTGTTTGAACAAGAACAGAACATAACCTGCAACGCATGCATGTTTTCCAGCTAACACGCTAATCAATTCAGTCAGTCAATCAGAAAATTAGTGCAAATTGTTCCAGCTAAATGTTTAGACTGTGTGTCGGAGTGAAACGTCAGCACTAAATGGTAGTAGAGTAGTTAGATAAAGTTATATAGTAAAAAAAAACTTTGTAAACTTGTACTGCATATCTGCCACTGTTGGGCCCTTGAGCAAGGCCCTTAACTCTCTCTTCTCCACTGGTGCTGTATCATGGCTGGCCCTGCACTCTGACCCTATTCTCCAAATTTGGGATATACAAAGAAAGAATTCCACTGTGGTGTAATGTATATATGACAAAATAAAGGCTTCTTCTACTAGGCTACAATAGGGCTGACGTTTACAAGGTGAGGTTTGAGTCTAAAAACTAAAGTGAAATCCCTTAAATTTATTGGATCAACACACCATTCAGTCACAAAGAGATCACCTGGATCATCATAATGCTGCTCAATTTCTCTGTAGTTTAGAGGATACCGTGCTATCTTTTAAGTGTGTCACACAACTTTTCGTCTAAAACAGTCATTTTTTTCTTGTTGCACTGCACACATTTCATGTGGTTGTGTATATGTTGCACCATGCGCTTGAAGATACAATATCTTATCCTACTCTCTACAGTATGTGCACCATCAGCCAAAAGCACCGAAAACACTTAATTAGAGCAGGATTCTCTCAGGGCCGTGAGGATGAGTTGAGCAGCCAACAAATCCAATATTCAAGAACAATTTGGCCTAAAAGTAAATTTACACAATGTTCAACTTATCTTAGGATTGGAGCTACAAGCCACCAGGTTAGCATCATGAAAATTGTATTTTGCGATAACCGTTCCCTGAAGCCCGCAGAACAAAAGCCTACCTAGGGCTACACGGGCGGCAGAGGCATCGTAATTGATCCAGAAGGAGACCCAAGACAGAATGGTGATCAGGATGGATGGCATGTAGGTCTGCAGGATGAAGTAGCCAATGTTCCTCTTTAGCTTGAAGCTCAGCGAAAGACGTGGGTATGAACCTGATCATGAAAAAGATATTTTGAGTTAAAGTTGCCAAACGTGAAAATAACGTGCAATTAAATGTCTTTCATTGAACCACTATTCTGAAGATGTTACTTAAAAAGCTACAGCTAAACATGCATAACATTACTATGAATTTGTTACCTTAGCATTATAAGAATTTTTTTTTACATTCTCAATGGTCAAGACACTTATTAGTCACAACTCACACTTATCTACTCATTAGTCAATCACGTACCTGGGGAAGACACGTACCTGTGGAAAACACTACGTTCTTCGAGATGAGCTTGTAGTCCACGATGGAGAACTGGGGCAGCTCAATGCGCTCCACTCCTGATACGGCTCCATCTCCTCCTCTCCAGTAAAACTCAATATCATCTGTGGTGTATCCATCTGGAAGAGCAGATGTTGAGAACATTTAATCGGAAAATCTAGTTAGAACAAATCAAGATTACTGGAATGATGGTTGTGACTTTACCACCTATCTGAGAAACATTATCACATAGTTTTGGCACAGCTAATGCGGATTTATAGGTAACCAAAAACCTACAAAAAATTTTGGATATAGATGAGAAAATTAGCATTTAAGTATTTTAACATAAATAACGTGAAGCACGGTGGTGGTAGCATCATGTCAAGCATCGTGTACAGAGTTAACATGGTGGCAGCATGGTGTACAGAGTTAACTTTGCTTCTCTGACTAATCCACTTTAGCCAGACCTTTGGTGGTTGGCCTCCTCTAGGCAATCTCAGAGGTCTCAGTTGTGCCATATTCTTTCCATTTTTAATAATGCATTTAATGGTGCTCCACAGGATGTTAAAAGATTTGGATTATTTTTGTAATTAAAGCCTAACTAAGTTTTCAGAACTTTTTTTAATCTTATTTATTCCCAAGTCCACGAAGCTGCAACTGCTGGGCCCCTTAGTAAGGCCCTTAACACTCAGTTGTATAAAAACATACATCACTCTGGATAAGGGAGTTCAAAGGAAAGGTGTACAGTAGACTGTAGCAGTGAGGAAAAGACATGAGGAAGAGATGGAGGTAGCAGAGTTGAGGATGTTGAGGCTCTCTTTAGAAGTGACGAGGATGGACAGGATTAGGAACGAGCACATCAGAGGTACAGCTCAGGTTGTCTGTTTTGGGGTCAGTGAGGCAAGATTGAGATGATTTGGACTTGTACTCAGGAGTGAAAGGGGTTATATTGGTAGAAGGATGTTAGAGATGAAGCTGCCATGTAAGAGGTCAAGAGGAAGGCTAAAGAGGAGATATATGGATGTGTTAAAAGAGGACATGAAGGTAATTGGTGTGAAAGTAGAGGATGCCGAGGATAGAGTTAGGTGGAAACAGATGATTCGCTGTGGCAACCTCTAACAGGAAAAGCCGAAAGAGGAAGGAGAAGACTCCGATAAGGAAGTATGCCTAATGATGGAAACATGAATGGATGATCTGAAGCCTATGAGGAACAGATGTATTTATATTGTGCTCATGTGACACAATTATTGGATTCAATTCAACTAATTATGTCTGCAAACTCTATGTACCTGAACTAATTTAGTGGTGAATAATTGTGCACTCAATATGTTTCCAGTTTGGATATGCATATAATGTTGAAAAATATATACATTTCCCTCCAACATCAATATAATGGAATATTTTGCAGAATCTTCTTCTTCTTCTTTCGGCTTTTCCCTTCAGGGGTCGACACGAATCATCTCTCTCCACCTATCCCTATCTCCTGCATCCTCAACACTTGCACCCACTAGCTTCAAATCCTCATTAATTACATCCATATACCTCCTCTTTGGCCTTCCTCTTTGCCTCCTGCCTGGCAGCTCCATGTCCAACATTCTCCTACCAATATACTCACTTTCCCTCCTCTGAACATGACCAAACCATCTTAATCTTGCCTCCCTAACTTTGTCCCCCAAACATCCAACATGGGCTGTCCCTCTGATGTACTTGATGTACCCATTCATCTGTACCCATTGCAGAATCATGCCATATATTCAAAATTAAGCCCATTTCGGTTGCAGGTTGTAGCTCTACAAAATATGGAAAAGTTCAAAGGGCGAATAATTATGCTAGGAAATGTATAAGAGTATGAGAACAGAGTTCTTTTGTGAGCACACAGTATGTTAAATTGATGTAGTTAGAATAAAGAATAACACTGGCTATACACATCAATAACGAGAGAAGCAATGTGAATAGCTGTTGCATAAAATCCAGCAGTTCAGTCTTATGTGACAATCTGAATGTCCCAATGTGATTAATATTAACAATAACGCCAACATTTCAAGACAGGCTGTAATTAAATAATGTGGGGACAGATTTTGTTTACAAAACCACACATACACATGGTTGAGGAAGTGATCTTGCAGAGTGTTTCTCTCCCAGCTACGCAAAGGCTCCAGCTTCATCTGCGCCAGTGTGTAGCTGCTGCGACTCGTAATGAGAACCGCTGCCCTATTTAGTGTTATAAATAATTAAAGCTGTGCTTCAGAGTCTTCATATTTAAGGGCATCATGTGGGTCGCACTTAGCAGGCAGGTAGTGGCTTTTAACAAACTTTACAAAGATGAGCTTTTCTTAAGGCTAAGAAGAGCTTATTCATTCTCCTTAATGGAGGTGGGGAGGGTGTAAAAATGATAAGAGCAAAAGCACTTTGGCTGCACGACAATTTGCAGAGTGTACACATTGTGTATCCGTATTATCGTTCTGTCCGTGAGAGAGAGAGCGAGAGAGAGAGAGAGAGAGAGAGAGCAAGAGAGAGAGTAAACTAGAGGAAAGCTCAAGGCTGGTCATTCAGATCCTATTAAATCCATTATCTCTGTGCCAGCGAGTCTGGCTCTGTCAATCGACTGACTGATTTCTGTCAGCAGACCACGTCACTCCTCTCGCTCCTCCTTAGAGACGAGCAAGCCTGAATAGGAGGTGAAGAGGAGCTATCCATCTCCTCAGTGGGCTCCGAATTGTTCCAATTAAAAATGTATCAAGCGTCAAGTTTACCCAGGAAAACATCCAGGCCCAGATTCATGCCTCATTAGGCTGCATGTGATAGCGTTACACAATGCAGTTCAGACTCGGGATTGTACAATCCTGCACTGCGCATATAGACAGACCACAAATGAGGACAGAAAGGAAAAAATAATTTTTGAAAAAAGATGTGTTTGCTATACAGCATATAAATGTGTGAGAGAATTGGAAAGAAAACACTGAAGGAGGTTTCCTAGAGACAGTAATGAGAGAGAGAGAGAGAGAGAGAGAGAGAGAGAGAGAGAAACTTTGGGTAAGTTCTGAGTGGAGAGAGAGTATATCTCGAGATGTGAAAAAAATGCTGAAGTGTTATTCTGACTTACAGAATATCCCATAACATACAGTTATTTAAATTCAATATTTTCTGATAAGACCATTATGGAACGTCCGGTAGATTTTGAGTACCTGATCCTTTAATACATTAACATTTCTAAATGATCTCTGAAGCATTAGAAGTAGTTAGATGTCAGCTGAAATCCACTAAAACAACAATTACTTCCTGTAATTGAAGCATTATAAGCTTCAATTTATATATAACTTTATATATTAACTATATATTAACTATACATATATATAACTATATATATATTTATATTCAATAAAGTTATCTTAAACACTAAATAAAATAATAATAATAATAATAATAATAATAATGTCAAAATAATGGAATGAAATAATTAAGTAATAATTAAGTTCATTAAGAAATATTTTTAGTATTAATATATTTTTACAATACATTATTAACAAACAACTATTGTTTAAGGAGTCACAACAAAACCAGAATGTTCAGTAATTCAGTCTTTGAGAGTTTTATAAGAGAGTTGGGCTTTAAGATGAAAAAAATAACATTTCTGTAATATTCTTAGAAAGTGATGCTGCTTTTCTTTCATGTTTATAAAAGTTTTATTCTATAATCATCCCACTTAGAGCCAAATGAAATATGGAAACACTGTGGAAGGCCATCCACAATCAGAAGGTTGGGGTTCAAGCCTCAGAACTGCCAAGCTGCCACTGCTGGGCCCCCGAGCAAGGCCCTTAACTCTCTATGCATAAGGGTCACTGCATCATATTGACCCTGTTCTCTGACCCCAATGTCTAAAGCTGGAATATGCTAAGAAATTAATTAATTCCTATAAAGACACATTATTCGCTGCATACAATAATATTTTATTCATTTTCCACCAGGACGTTTCAGCTATAGAAGCCATTTTATTAACGTTGTTATTATATTTCAATTGACATTATGTATAAGCAAAATAACTAATAATTTTGGGTTTTAAAATGACACCTCTTTGTCCTGTTTCATTAAACAAACCAATGCTAATAATTATTCTTCCCATCATACTGGCTATGTTCATAAATCTTTCAAACTAGAAACTCTAATTAAAAAACACAGCCTTGACCTCGTCAGCTGTCTAACTATAGGCCAATATCCAACCTTAATCTCTACGATCATGGTTTCTTCCTCATAGGGAGGTTTTCATTGCCACCATTGGCTCAGGTTTGCTCATTAGAGATAAATATAAATAAAATTTGAAACATATTTCATTTTTAATAATTACAAAAATTTTTCCTCAGAATTTTTCTATTTCTGTAAAGTTGTTTTAAGGCGATGTACTTTGATAAATTGCTATACAAATAAAACTAGAACTTTTTTCCCTGTTTGATGTGCATATTAAAAAAAGGTTGGTCCAGTTTTAGGTTGATGGTAAAACTATCTAAACTATAGATTTCTTGATTAAAAAATTGTGTCAACACTCTTTAACACAACAAAAAGTGCAAGTGTATGAGATTTTTTGCTTTCATATATGTAGCATGCATTCAGATATAAGGCAACAATGAGAGATGACATAAAACCGTTATAATACCCAGACTTGTTTCTTTGGCTCATGGTTGCATTTTATGATGTTAAAGCTCAACTAGCCGAACACAGCGTGATCAGTAAATTCTGCATCCTGACCAGGCTTGCGCTGGTTCTGGGTATTACACACACACACACACATACACACACACACTTACATGAGCACTTTAGTGAATCCAATCCACCCATGTTTTTGGCAATGTGGGAGGAAACCAGAGAATCCAGAGGAAACCCACGCAAACACAGAAAGAACATGTGAAACTCCACATGCCCTGAAGCAGTAAAGCAGTGAACTTTATCTACCAACCACCTAGATAAACCAGATTAGCACAAACTGATGTTAACCTCTACCAGACATAAAATCCAGTTCATTAAATATACAAACCCTCTTAGCTTAAGTGCTTAAGTTACTTATTGCTTTTTATTCGGGAATTACTGACTTCAGTACTAAATACTGTGGGTAGATACAAATAGAATTACTGTGAGTACAACATTAAAAGGCCAGTCCTGACATTGTATGGCTAGCAAGCTAATGTTAGCTTAGAGATACTCTCTCTGGAAACTAGATAGCAGTGAACACAGATCTAAATTTAAATAAATGATGATCAGAGAGAAGGAGCATGAATACTGAATAGATTTAGGGGTTTCTTATGTTAATAGAAATGAAAATGCAGCTTTACATTTCTTTACAAATGAAAGAACTCAGCTAGCATTAGTTAGCTAAACAAATAGTACAAACCCGCCATAAACAATGCAGAACTCCCACAACTCCACCTTTAGCCCTTTCCAGCTCACTGTGTATTATTATTATTTACACCGGCTAAACCGCTCAGTTTATATCACTCTTTGTTCATTATTGTTTCCTCTTGTTAAAGTCTACATTTTTAAACCTTTTCCCCATTTGTTCTGTTCTGTTTTCTGCTTTTGGGATTTTTAAGCGTTTTGTCATCGTCTGTTTGTGGTTTTTCTTTCTTTCTTTCCTTCTTTCTTTCTTTCTTTCTTTCTTTCTTTCTTTCTCTTTCTTTCTTTCTTTTTTCTTTCTTTCCTCATGTCTTTCTTTCTTTCTTTCTTTCTTTCTTTCTTTCTTTCTTTCTTTCTCTTTCTTTCTTTCTTTCTTTCTTTCTTTCTTTCCTCATGTCTTTCTTTCTTTCTTTCTTTCTTTCTTTCTTTCTTTCTTTCTTTCTCTTTCTTTCTTTCTTTCTTTTTTTCTTTCTTTCCTAATGTCTTTCTTTCTTTCTTTCTTTCTTTCTTTCTTTCTTTCTTTCTTTCTTTCTTTCTTTTTTCTTTCTTTCCTCATGTCTTCCTTTCTTTCTTTCTTTCCTCATGTCTTTCTTTCTTTCTTTCTTTCTTTCTTTCTTTCTTTCTTTCCTCATGTCTTTCTTTCTTTCTTTCTTTCTCTTTCTTTCTTTCTTTTTTCTTTCTTTCCTCGTGTCTTTTTTTCTTTCTTTCTTTCTTTCTTTCTTTCTTTCTTTCATTCTTTCTTTCTTTCTTTCTTTCTTTCTTTCTTTCTTTCTTTCTTACTAACTTTCGTCATTTTTTCCTTTCTTTCTTTCTTTCTTTCTTTCTTTCTTTCTTTCTTTCTTTCTTTCTTTCTTTCTTTCTTTCTTTCTTTCTTTTATATTTGGCCGATTTTATTCCCCATTTTCATTTACTGCCAAATCCCCCATAATAAAATCCGGGGAGGGTTTGAAAGCAAACCTGTGCTTCCTTTAAGACACCTGAAGCCAACAAGCATCTTTTTGTGCTGTTGCTCATGCAGCATCACAGGGCAACATATCACACAAGCTTTATTCACCATCTTCAACATACATGAACTCACAGACGCTCATGACTGGATGCATTAGATAGGATATCATCACACCCACATAAAAAGCTACAAATGGCCATAAATGCCTGTGGGTACAAATGCAGAAACTCTGTATGATTGGCTAAACATTTTGGCTGATTGCTTTGGATATTGTTGATTTTTTGGATCACTTGCACTTCTGCAGTTTCGAACTTTGAATATTTTGAATTCGAAATATTCTAAATATTCTAAACTAACATTTGCATAATGTTATAAACAGTAATGGAGATCTTTCTGTCTGGAAAGTGACTAGCGTGTCTGGAGGATGTCACTACATGCTCAATGCAGGGGGTTCGGATAGAATAGCGTCATGTTTCCCACTCACTACTGCACTCTGTGTAAATAGTTTGATTTGATCCATCACACACTTTCATATTAAAAACTGTAAGCGAGGAATAGAATGGCAATATCATAGTGTATACATCTCATACTTGTTTTTATTTGTGTGTACCCGCAAACCTGTAGCTTTGCACCCAGAACATTGCATGCAGTGTACTTTCAAAGGATTATTCAAAAAACTAATTACAGTCTATTTATGTAACACATATTTATTTTTGAATGGTACACTATCTACATCTCCAGGAGATTAAAAGACCAGGGTGCCACACCAGTAGCATGGAAAAGCATTTCTATCATTTAACTTGGATAGTTTTAATCACAGCATCAGATATAAAAAGTGCAGTTTTCCAAAAATAAACTTTATAGAAATATGAAAAAAAATATTGCATTGTTTAGGCACATCAATGTTCTTTAATAACTTCATATGCATCAAATCTTAAATGGTCGATTTTCATTTCATGCCATTTGCTATGAACTTAACTACAGTATGGATGTAAGAGTATATAGATTGACATGATTAAATATAAAACCCTTTTTTTGCGTACTGAGTGTCACTGGCACTGCTTTGAACAATGGTCTAAGGATTTGGGAGCAAACTTGCCCATGCTTTCTTGGTAGGGGGAGTTAAACTTTCTCTCCCTTGTCAATCACAGCCACACGTAGCCACTCGTGAGCATTTATGAGCTCATGTTTGTGAAAGAGGGCAGAGATTTACCTCGAGTCTGTCTATGAGCAGGTGTATGTTAGCTTATAGCTGTGTATGATAAGGGAGAGCTGTCTGGTGGGTGAGAATTGGGTGGCAGATGAGCTAACGGGGAAGAATATCTAAAAAAACACAACATTACTGTAAATGGCATTTTACACTGAATAAAAAGTACAATGTGTCCTTCATTAATAAAATTGTTGTTATTATTAATAATGACTTTATTACTTTATTATTAATTGGCAAGTTTGGGCATAGGTTAGGCAAAATATTCTTATCTGATTGCCTCCATTAATTATTTTCCTATTATGTCACACACCACCTTAATTCTTTATTTTCTTTATTTAATTTGATTCAAGCAGAACCAGAGATTTGTGAAAAGTCTGATATCATGAGTGATTGGTTCAAATATTTGACTGAAAAAAGAGAGAAAAGGAAAAAAAAAGGTAAAAAAAGAAAAAGGGAGAGGAAAGAGTGTAACACAATGGGACATGGGTCTGAGGACACTGGGGTTTGTGCTGATTAATGCTTCTGAAGCGTGGCTGATTAAACGGGCCACATCATCGAGCACGTCACGAATGGACATCCATTACTCCAGAGGGGCTGATAAAACACACAGGAGACCACTTCTCTATCATCCTATCACCCATGCCTTTCAATTTTTATTAGCACAATTACAGACAGTAATAGCCAAACTCAAAAGACCTTCGTCTTAATAAGCACAAAGATGTTGGGCTTTTATTAGTGCTGTAATGCTCTAATTTACTGCGGCTGTAGGCCAGGCCACCGGAAACAGCTCCTCATCAATGACTGGATGATTGTGAAAGGGAATCTAAAGGCGTCAGAGGTCTGAGCTCAGGCTTGTGTGTGTGTGTGCGTGTGTGTGTGTGTGTGTGTGTGTGTGTGTGTGGAGACAGAAGGATGGAGGCAAGGAGACTGGTTTACTCACAGCTCTCAATCTCCAATGTGCAGTTCTGCTCATCCAGTGGGTAGCGTCTCAGGTCCATCATACATGCTGCTGTGGTGGTGATCCTGAATGCAGAACACACACACACACACACACACACACACAAACACACACCCTATTACTGACACCATTCAAGGACACCAAGGACAAGAGCAATTCTGAAGTACCCCTCTTCTCACCTCCCCTGGTTTTCTCCTCTCTCTCTCTTTTCAACACACACACACACACACACACACACACACACACACACACACACACACACACACACACACTCATCCCCATACTCCTCTATGACCTGGAGTCACTGCTGAATTCACTTAAGCACAGGGAGAGTAGATGGGGTCGGACACATAGACCTTCTCTAATGCGTTGAACTGATCGCTGCTGGCGACGGCTAAATAACTACAGGCTGGGAATTTGTCCTTAAAAGTGAAACGTGGTGACGTTAAAGAAAAGCGATGAAGTGTGTTGCAATTTTATTGCTCAATATCCTCGTGCTGTGGGAGGCCCGCTCATCCGGAGCGCCCACCATGCGGAGCACGTCGGGATTTTAGAAAACAGAGAATGAAATAAGACCTTCTTTTTAACAGGAGCTGAAGCAGATTGTTTTTTAACAGAGCTCTTCTTTCCAGGTCAGAATGCGTTCTCTCACTCAGAAGTGAGTGAAATGAAAAGAAAAATCACATCACAACATTTCTACGGCACACGCTAGGTATCAGGATATATAAGTTTGAAAATAAACTAACCATAAACAGTGCGTTCCGTGACACTTTTATTTAACGTCTACAGAAACGATGTAGCCCTGAAAATATGGCTGTCAGAATATAGTCTAGCACTGCTCTAAATCTACTTTCATGTCATAAGAAAAAAAAAAATAAGGAACTCAACATGAAGCTTCATACACGAATCTGTTCAGCTAATAAATTCAAACGACCGGTTGGAACAAGCCTCGGCACGCCTTGTTCTGCAGGACTGCAGTCTGCCATCAGACATTCAACAAGTCTCTCACATCACCGTAGCAACAACAGCAAAACACTGTATCTCGAGCAGCATCCAGCAGCCGCTCGTGATCATAGATTTTTTCATAGCTAGTTTTATTTTTCCTTAAAAGAAATGAAGCTGAAAGGCTTTTACAGCTGACTTACTGTATGTTATGTCCTCCAGCGTTCAGTCTAGCAGCACCTTTTGAGCCGATTTAGATATAGTACCTTTGTTCAACATGGCTTGAGTGTGCACATAAGCAGAACTACATTCGTGGTGTTTATCATTTACCATTTCCTTCTCAAACACCACATAAAACACTGGAAAAGCGACATGAACTCTTTTTTCACTTCTTTTCTTTGTGTAGGAAACAAGGTCACCCTGGTGACTCATTCCTGATGTACGAACAATATCCACTCCATAATTTCCCATTCCTTCTTCCATTCTTTACAATATTTGCAACAAACGTGTATTATCTGCACTTTAGATTTAATTCCAATGATATTGGGGAAAAACAAACCTTGGTGGCATCTGAATATGTTTAAACTACTTCAATTTGGCAACCCTATTATCTGTTCTGTCCACTGTCCCTCCCCCGATAATAGGGAAGTGTATGTCCTGCCCCAATGGGCCTTTAATAATGCCTGTTACATTTCACATATTTAACCTGTAGGTGCACTAATAGCCTCCTGGTGGTCAGCAGGATCCCGCACTCTTAGTTCTGTGGCCTGCGTTCGAGCCCCAGGCAGGGAGAGTTAACCTTTAGTGCCAATCCCAAGCAAAGATAAAATGGGAGGGTTGCATTGTGAGGACGTGATGGTCCAGCGGTCTAGGTGCTGGGTTCCTAATCAGAAGGTTGGGGTTCAAGCCCACAAGCTGCTGAGACATCTACGTTGGGTCCTTGAGCAAGGCCCTTAACCTCACCTGTTTCAGGGGTGCCGCACAATGGCTGACCCTGCACTCTGACCGTGGCCCAATGGTTAACCTCTCGGGCCAGCAATACCACAACTGAGGTACCCTTGAGCAAGGCACCGAACCCCCCAACTGCTCCCCGGGCGCCGCAGCATAAATGGCTGCCCACTGCTCCAGGTGTGTGTTTATGGTGTGTGTGTGTGTTCACTGCTGTGTGTGTGCACTTTGGATGGGTTAAATGCAGAGAATGAATTCTGAGTATAGGTCACCATACTTAGCCATATGTCACGTCACTTTAGGAAGGACATCTGATGTAAAACCTGTATCAAATCAAATATGTGGACCAGATGATCTGCTGTGGTGACCCTGAACAGCGAACAGCCAAAATAACGACAACCAGTAGGTGTGCTAATAACTCTGTGGAGCTAAATGGAAAAGTCAGCACACTGACCCATGATTACACAACATCAAGAAAGACAAACAAATCAATGGAATATTGGCTTATATATGTCAAAGAGTAACATTTGTTCACTCAACAGAGGTCATTAGTAATTCAGGGCAATGTAAAACGTTGATAATTAGCATCAAAGATTTTTTTCTATTATTTTTTTCCTTCATGACTCAGAAAAAATCATTATACTGGCCTCAAAATATTTCCCAGTTGGGGTTTTTTTTTGTAATGACTTCTAGAGAATCCTATCACACAGATACTCCAAACAAACAGTTTCTCAAGCACAAGATTGAACCAGGGACCCTGGAGCAGTGAGGCTATAATACAATAATCTTCTACTCTAATACGCAGCTCTTCTTTATAAACTATTTTTCAAATTTGGCTAAATTGGATATGATGTTCAGAATGTTTAGACATTATTTAGACTATTACATAAATACATGATGTATTTACAAAAGGAGTCATTACTTTATTAAGATTCATCCATTTCTTATTTCCACTCTGATCTTCATGCACACTTGCCTTTAGGAGGATCTGGAAGCATGTGACTGCGATTTCTGGCTCTATATCACTTGAAATGAAGAATATTCAAAAATAAGCGCTCTCCTTTCTATTGTTTTGTAATAAAAATGGTTAATAGCACAGAACAGAGCAGAACACGACAACTAACTATTCAGTGCTTATCTCACGCTAAGGGTTAAGTGAACTGCAGAGTGACGCATTAACTCATTAATGCCGTTTTATTGTGTTGTAAAAAAAAAAAAAAGATACCATTTTACAGTAAAAAGGGTTTCATAAACTCCTGTGCCTCGGAATTAAATTAATCTAGAGCCGCTTATCTTTAATAATTGAGAACGCTGGTTAATATGAATGCATCTGTGGGTAAAATACTCAAATCTAATACCCAAATCACACTCGTATTTCAGCTTATCACAGGATTTGATTTGAAGCTTAATATTACAACACTGTGATGGGTTGGCACTCCGTCCAGGGTGTATCCTGCCTTGATGCCCGATGACGCCTGAGATAGGCACAGGCTCCCCGTGACCCGAGGTAGCTCGGATAAGCGGTAGAAGATGAATGAATGAATGAATGAATATTACAACAATGCAGAAAAAGTAATAACATCTGATAATAAGACCTGAAGGAATTGATATAGCTATAAACAAAGGGCGGTTACATTATTGGATAGTTAACCTAAGTGCAGAAATCAGTGTGGAGAGATTCGGATATTATATATTTGTCGTATAGATTTATAGCGTCGTCACTGTTTTATTAAGAATAAGCATTATGAATGTAGGAGGACGCGGCATGTCGTAAGACGTTTTGCTGTATAATAAATTTAAAGCAAAACATTTTATCAACCAAACCAAAATGCTTCTGCTCCCTGAAAGCAAACACAGAGAGGATGAGGAGAAGCTTCTTCCAGCAGGCTATTCGGATCTTAAACCAGGAGACACCCAGGATCTAACACTGGACCTCTCTCTCCATCCCCACTGTTCTATGCCCCCCCCCCCCCTTTTTTTTTTTTGCAATGGCACTTTAATTCTGGACTGTCACTGTCACTTTAACTCTGGACTTGCACAGCACAGTGCCACTTTATACACCTTATACACTCCACATACTATTTACACACCATACTTCACCTGAACATTCTAAGGACACTTTAACTCTGGACTTGCACAGCACAGTGCCACTTTATACACTATTTACACACCATACTGCACCTGGACACTTTAAGGACAATCTTTAAATACCACATTTAAATACACATTTATGTATAGGTATATTTATGCATATGTATATACATTATTTCTTCATCTATATTTTCATATTTTTATATAGTTTTCTTATATAGTTTATACTTTTTATTATTTTATTCTTATTTAATTTCTTGCTTTTTTATACTTTTTATATTTTTTTTATTCTTATACAGTTGCATAAAGCATTTCACTGCATATCGTACCCTGTATGTATGTGTATGTGACAAATAAAAATTTGATTTGATTTCATTTGATTTGATTTAAAAACCGAAATGAAATAATAATACATGAGCAAATTAGATATAGATATAGGTATTATTTTGTTATATTATTAGCTTGAACAGCTACTGTACAGTAGATAAGGTAAATAAATAAATTTATTCATTTGAAGATAGTCAGAGTTTGGATATTTTGTCACAGGTTTGCTTTTTACCTTGCACTTTTGTTTGTTTTGTTTGGATGGATGTAGTAGCTCAGTGGTTAAGGTGTTGGACTACCAATTAGAAGGTTATACAGTAAGTCAGAATCCTACTGTAGGTCCACTGTCACTGTTGGGCCCCTGAGCAAGGTCCTTAACCCTCAATTGCTCCGCTGTATAAAATTAGATAAAATGTAAGTCACTCTGGATAAGGTGGTCTGCCAAATGCTGTACATGTTCAAACGTAAATGTTTTCCCATCTGCCTGCTTTGGTTTTGTCTCCGCCCCTCTCGTTCTATTGGTCTGTTACATATTATGTCCAACCTGTTTTGTTTTAGCCCCAAATTATTATTATATTAATATAATAATATATTATTATTATTATTATATTATTTAGCCTGTTTATACCCTGATGTGTCTGCGTTCCATGAAAGGCCTTAACAGGCTTTAACACAATTATTTCCCTTTCTAATGTTTCTAAATATAATTTCTGTGTTCTTTGTTTCTGCTTGTGATATTACCAGTTGGACTTAACATTGTTTACCAGTCTATTGACCCATGATATATATATAATGGATTCACTCCCCAAAAAATACACATGCTGCTACACCCTTGCATCCTGCCTCAGGCTACAGATATGGAGCAGCTCTTACTGGATTTATGTAAGTATTTGTTCTGAGGCCTCTTGGGTACTTTTTCAGACTTTTGTTATCTCAAGGCTGGACCTGTGAAACTGAATCATAATGTAGCTGCACAAAGCTTTCTAAGTTCTCAGACACCACACCCCATTACTTTTCCTTTTCTGGCTTCTGGTAACTGCCCACATCAGCTATAAAGCACTGAAGCTCATTTACAAAGCCAAAAGCAGTCCAGCCCCCATTTACCTGAAGGCTCTCATCAAACCCTACTCTAATGCACATGCACATTCCCTTTGAACCTCTAGCACAGCTTGACTGGATCCTCCATCCATCCAGGAACAAAGAAGACCAGCATCAAAGCACTTCTGTAAGTCGCCCCTGATAAGTGTGTCTGCTGAATGCTGTAAATGTAAACATAAAATATGAATAAAAAATTCGAGTCATTTCTAGTTCTAATGAGTTTACTGATAAAAAAAAAAATATATTAATGCCAGTGACTTCAATGTAGTTCTTTTAAGTTTTTAGTCAGTCAGCATTTCAAGAAATCTGATTGTTAACACCTGAGCTATGGCAGGTTTGTCCAATCTTATCTGGCAAGGGCCGATGTGGGTGCAGGTTTTAATCCCTACCAAGCAAAAGCCACAACTGAGACTACTAGAACAGAATCCTTTATTTTGTCACATATACATTACAGCACAGCGAAATTCTTTCTTTGCATATCCCAAATTTGGAGGTTGGGATCAGAGCACAGGGTCAGCCATGATATAGCACCCCTGGAGCAATGAGGGTTAAGGGCCTTGCACAAGGGCCCAATAGTGGCAGCTTGGCAGTGCTGGGGCTTGTACTCTGATCTTCCAATCAACAACCACTTGAGCCACCACTGTAACCACTGAAAGCTAAGATCAACTGATTAACAGCTGGAATCAAGTGTAGCTTCTAAGCATCTGTTTCCTGCTTTTATCTGAAAACCTCAGTGAATATAAAGAACCATTTCTTCTTGTTCTTTAGTATGTTTTGCGATCCTTCTCCTTTTTAAATTCTAAGCATTACTTCCCGATGGTCTTCTTGGCTTTCTGGATTTCCTGTGGTTTTGGTCTGGTTTCCCCTGTTTTCTTAATCTGCCTGTAGATCTCTGATTGTAAAGAAAGATTTTAACTCCACTTTCCCTTTGGTATCTTTTACACATTTAGTGATAGTTTATATTGTTTAAAAATCCTTGGACATTTCTAGACTAATTTGCATTTTTTACTAATGATGTACAATATTTGTTTGACAGAATCAGGTTGTTATCATCAACACTCAAGAATGGGCACATTTTGGTGTCGATGCTGAAACCATTATGATTTTTTTCCCCATCACAAAAGAACTGTGGCTCTGAGCCAAAATGCTCTGTGTCTAAAAGCAAGACCCAGTGATGCCAAAGGCTTGCAGGCCTCATCCTTATGTTTCCATGACAACAACTTGAACCAAAAGTTATTTATTGACATTATAATAAGACATGAAGCATGCAAGGGTTTGCTTTTTCCCTTTAAACAGCCACAGTCAAAAGAGCATGCTTTCATTTCAATGGAGATTCAGAAGCCCAGTATGCGAATAGGTTGAATGCAAAAATGAGTATGATTTGCGTCCCCCTGTAGCCGCGTGTGACCTGAAAGCATCAGGCTGAAACCCTGCAGCCCTCCTGTGCCTTCTAATCCACCTCCCAATAATCACAAGTCCACAGGAAGCACTGGGGAAATAAGGAAATTAGGCCAAGATGGCAGAGGTAAAAATAACGACCTATTTATAGCAGTAGCTACATCGTCATCATTGTCATCATCCGTTAACATCTCCATGCTTGTGTGTGAGGTTGAGGAGAAAGCGGTTGCCATGGCAAGGAAAGCGGTGTTGAATGACAAGCTGCTCTTTTTAAAAGTGTTTTCTGACACTCACCTGGATGGCGTAACAGTGTCTCAGCCCTCATCTCTCTCTTCCTCGTTCTCCATTTCTCTCACCCTCACTCGCTGTTTCTGTCACTGCTACATCCTCTCTTCTTTCCCCCTTCAACGATATTTCTGACTATTTCTTCGTCTTGCATCCCACTCATCTCAGGACTTCTCTCCATCTCAATCTTCTGTCTTTTCTATCCCAATCTTTCGTTTCTCATCTGTTTTAAGACCACCTCTTCTTTCTATTATTTAGTTTCTTTTTTTCTCTTAATTACCCTCTAACTACTTCCCTTACTAACCTTTATATCTGTTTTCTCTGCCTTTATTTACCATCTCTTTTCTCGTTGCTATTCTGTTCTTGAGTCTACGGTTAAAAACATTTAAATGTGTTCGTGCTGTCAGCTGAGTTGGCAGATAATTACCGTTAATATTTACAACCGTACAACATACTGTAATCTCAGGAGGTTATCCAGGCCATACAAAGACTTCTTGAGTCATTTTGTCTGTATAGTCGGGGTTGTTGTCTTGTTGTAATGTCTGTCTTCTCCACAGATTCACTTAATGCCCCAGTATATTGCTCTATTTATTTTCCCCTTCGGTGACATAAATTCACCAACATCGTTTGCAGAGAAGCAGCCCTACTGTATATCCTGATGCTCCCACCCCCATGCTTCACTGTGAGAATGGTCATACTCAAAAACCTTCTTTTTTCTAAATGGCATGCAACAACAGCTCTATTTTGGGTTCATCTGACCAGAGAATTCAATTCAGTTCAATTTGTTTTGCGCTTTTAACAAAAAAGTGTTGTGTTAATGTCATAAAAATGTTGTCAATGTTGTACCAATATTGTCAGTGTTGTGTTAATGTCATAAAAATGTTGTGTTAGTGTTGTGTCAATGTTGTCAGTGTTGTGTTAATGTCATAAAAATGTTGTGTCAGTGTAATGTCAATGTTGTCAGTGTTGTGTTAATGTCATAATGTTTTGTCAATGCTGTGTCAATGTTGTACCGATGTTGTCAACATCATGCCAATGTTGTGTCATTGTTGTGGTAATGTCATATCAGTGTTGTGTCAATGTTGTCAATGTTGTATCAATGTTGTCAGCATTGTGTAAATGCCATAATAATGTTGTACCAATGTTGAGTCAGTGTTGTAACAATGTTGTCAATAGCATGCCAATGTTGTGTCGATGTTGTGCTAATGTTGTACCAATGATGGGTCAATGTTGTCAGTATCATGCCAGTGGTGTGTCGGTGTTGTGTTAATGTTGTACCAATGTTGGGTGAATGTTGTAACAATGTTGTCAATATCATGCCAATGGTGTGTCGGTGTTGTGTCAATGTTGTACCAATGTTGTGTCAACATAAATCCAATGTTTTTCAAGCAAGGATTAGTAGTGTTGTCCCTGAGAACTTTAGAAAGCACCTTCACTATGATTGCTACTTGTTGACTGAAATATTCTCAGCTAATAACAATTTCTTTCATAATGTTACCTTCACTGAGAATTCTTTTACAGCATTTAAATCTAGAAAGTTAAAGATTGTGTCTATAGTGTCTGAATTCTTTAACACTTAGGGATACACATTTTAGATCATATTTACAAGAACAAGGTCAAAAGATATATAATGTGATTATTGTGATGATTCTCATTGCTGGATTCTCACAGTGCCTGAATACTTACAGTATATCCTCTCACTGTTTATAGGGTATCTGTTTGAAATACAGGCTAGCTAACAAACACTGGCTGTCTAGCTAGACTAACAGTAATGCTGCAGAGCTTTAACTGCAGTTTAAATGTTTGTGTTTCTGAATCTAGGCTTTTTAAAGCAGCACAAATTATTAAATTGTTGAAATGTGGGGAAAAATAAGCAAGTCAAAGTTGACTATAGTGGAAATATATGGAACTACATGGAAATACTGTATAATCTGCAACTGATGTAAATACTCCCAGAATATCCCATGGCCAGATTTAAACTATCTGTGGTACAATGTACCACTCCTTTCCATTTATTAATCTGATATTTGCTTCCCTCCTCTTCTTTATCTCTTGTCTCTCTTTCTGCATCTCTCTCATATTGTTTTAATAGTCATTTGGCTTCTGCGCTTCACCTCTCTGCATCACTTTCCACATTTTCTTCTCTCTTTGACTACCTTTAATTCTCACTTCTCACGTCTCCATTTTCTCCATGTCTCTTCCCTGTCCATATCAATGCAATCTCTCTCTCTCTCTCTCTCTCTCTCTCTCTCTCTCTCTCTCTCTCTCTCAATCCCTTAGTTTCTCTTGCTCTCAGTCTGTCTCCTCTTTCCTCTCTCATTACATTCCACACTTGCTCTTCTGAATCTTAATCTTCACTCTCTGGCTCCTGGTTGTTATCTCTAATTCTCCATCTTCTTCTCTTTTTTTCTTGGTTATTTCTTTCATTTCTGTCCCATTTCTCCCTTATTTCTAACCTCTATTGGTATCTTTCTGTTCGTGGTGCTTATCTGTAATTCTTAATCTCTCCTGTTTGCTTTAATTCCTCTTCCTTTTCCAGCTCATTTCCATCCACATATGGAAGTGAAGGTCAGGTTATATTTTATTCTTGACAGTTTTCTCCTCCTTTACTGAGTTCAGTACAATATGCTCTGTACAATATGCCCTGATCATCCTCTGAAACCTTACTATAGTATGTTACCATGGAGACAATGTTGTCAACATCTTGTCAATGTTGACTCAACTTTGTGTCAATGTCGTGTCAGGATTGTACCAACATCGTAGCAATAGTGTGTTAATGTCATATCAACATTGTCTAAATGTTGTGTCAGCATCATGTCAGTATTGTTTCCATATCATTCTCATCTCAGTGTCATCATTGTGTCAGTGTTACGTTAATGTCATACCAATGTTGTGTCAGTGTTACGTTAATGTCATACCAATGTTGTGTCAGTGTTACGTTAATGTCATACCAATGTTGTGTCAGTGTTATGTTAATGTCATACCAATGTTGTGTCAGTGTTGTGTTAATGTCATACCAATGTTGTGTCAGTGTTGTGTTAATGTCATACCGATGTTGCGTCAGTGTTGTGTTAATGTCATACCAATGTTGTGTCAGTGTTGTGTTAATGTCATACCGATGTTGCGTCAGTGTTGTGTTAATGTCATACCAATGTTGTGTCAGTGTTGTGTTAATGTCATACCGATGTTGCGTCAGTGTTGTGTTAATGTCATACCAATGTTGTGTCAGGGATGTGTTAATGTCATACCGATGTTGCGTCAGTGTTGTGTTAATGTCATACCGATGTTGTGTCAGTGTTACGTTAATGTCAAACCAATGTTGTGTCAGTGTTGTGTTAATGTCATACCAATGTTGTGTCAGTGTTGTGTTAATGTCATACCGATGTTGCGTCAGTGTTGTGTTAATGTCATACCAATGTTGTGTCAGTGTTGTGTTAATGTCATACCGATGTTGCGTCAGTGTTGTGTTAATGTCATACCAATGTTGTGTCAGTGTTGTGTTAATGTCATACCGATGTTGCGTCAGTGTTGTGTTAATGTCATACCAATGTTGTGTCAGTGTTGTGTTAATGTCATACCGATGTTGCGTCAGTGTTGTTTTAATGTCATACCAATGTTGTGTCAGTGTTGTGTTAATGTCATACCAATGTTGTGTCAGTGTTGTGTTAATGTCATACCGATGTTGCGTCAGTGTTGTTTTAATGTCATACCAATGTTGTGTCAGTGTTGTGTTAATGTCATACCAATGTTGTGTCAGTGTTGTGTTAATGTCATACCGATGTTGCGTCAGTGTTGTTTTAATGTCATACCAATGTTGCGTCAGTGTTGTGTTAATGTCATACCAATGTTGCGTCAGTGTTGTGTTAATGTCATACCAATGTTGCATCAGTGTTGTGTTAATGTTATACCAATGTTGTGTCAATGGTGTACCAATGTTGTGTCAACATCATGCCAATGTCCTGTCAGTGTTGTGTTAATGTCATACCAATGTTGTGTCAGTGTTGTGTTAATGTCATACCAATGTTGTGTCAGTGTTGTGTTAATGTCATACCAATGTTGTGTCAGTGTTGTGTTAATGTCATACCGATGTTGCGTCAGTGTAGTGTTAATGTCATAACAATGTTGCGTCAGTGTTGTGTTAATGTCATACCAATGTTGTGTCAATGGTGTACCAATGTTGTGTCAACATCATGCCAATGTCCTGTCAGTGTTGTGTTAATGTCATACCAATGTCCTGTCAGTGTTGTGTTAATGTCATACCAATGTTGTGTCAGTGTTGTGTTAATGTCATACCAATGTTGTATCAATGTTGCACCAATGTTGTGTCAACACCATGCCATTGTTGTTTCAGTGTTGTGTTAATGTCATGCCAGTGTTGCGTCAGTGTCATACTTGTGTTTCAATGTTGTACCAATGTTGTGTCACTGTTGTTTTAATATCATACCAATGTTGTCTCAATGTTTTTCCAGTGTTTAGTTAACTTCATTCCAATGTTGTCAGTGTTGTGTTAATGTCAAACCAATATTGTGTCAGTGTTGTGTTAATCTCATACTGCACTGTCTGTTGTCAATGTCATATCAACATTGTCTCAATGTTACGTCAATGTTGTTGCAAAAATCATGTTAGAGTCGTTCCAACATCATGTCAATATTGTGCCAACAATGTCACGTTATTTTAATTAATTTCAATGTCATGTCTATTTTGTGTCAGTCTTGGTTCACTGTTGTAAAAAATGCTGCATTAACATCATGCCAATGTTCCAGTGTTGTCAATATTGTGTAAACATAATTTTAATATTGTCAGTGATGTCACTCTCGTCTCAATGCCGTTTCAATATCGATGTCATGTTATGTCAATGTTGTACCAATGTTGTATCAACATTATGTCACTGTTTGTCGACTTTGTGTCAGCATTGTGTCCATGTCATGTTAACTGCCTTCCAGTGTTGTGTCAGTGTGTATAAACTACTAAGAAAATGTTGTCAAAGGAGCTCTTTTCATGGAAAACAAGCCAATGTTAACCCAATGCTAGCAAAGTAGCATATTTCATAACAACTGTCATCAATATTAAGAGAATAACTTGTGTTTGTAACTTATTTTCAGCAATGTCAGACCTTAAACCCTATTTGTATATTAAAGCGTTAAGCTAGCTAATATAAATTGTGTAGATATGCTCACGTAACTATATTATTATAAAATATAAAATATTTTAAACACTTTACCAGCCTCTATATACAGCTATCAGTTGCACCTTGTATGTTATGCCCTTATAGCTACCTGGACATTTAAGGTGTACATTTTCAATTGGGAATTAAATTTTAATTTGAATTCAAATGCTAAATCTAGTAGCTGTTTTTTCTTGAGTTATTTTAAAAACCTCAATTCACGTCGCCACTATTCGCCTCACGTTAACCGATCGAACGGGTTGTAACAATATCTTTAAAAAGTCCGTTTTACAGCACAAAGAGGAAACACCAGTACTGTGCCTAAGTGACCCCACTTCTGCTCTTTAATAATTATCTGTGCAGACTCTAGCTCGTTCAAGCGGCTGTGTTTCCCTTCTGCATGTTCTTCTGCAGTGCTGCGTTTTTCAGAGTTCACACAAGGTTTGGTGTATAGCCCTAGGCATGCTGTGCACCTTTATTCCAAATGACCTTGTTTACTGAGGCTTGCACACAAAAGGGCTCTGGACTAGCATTTTATTATGACGGTGTGCTTGAGATGTAGACACATCTACTGGTCACCCATGACAAAGCATGCCACATACACAGCTGAATCAACCAAGTCGATAAGCATTGTGAATTATCATGTAACAATTAGCACACTATGATAAAAGCCAGCTAGGAGAATGCAGAAATAGAGCAGCTCCAGGCTTCTGTAAGTCTTCAGTCAAGTGACACCACTTTAGCATCGTTTATTTTGACATGGCAATGTGGACGCTGGCACATGATGCATGACATGGATGATTTGCCATCTTGGATGGCTCACTGTGTTTTCGTCAAGCGCTGCCAGCTTCTATCTGAGAGGAGCAGTCTTAGCCAATGATTACATTTGTCGTCGGCAAAAATAACCCACAAACACGCAAATAGGAGTTCTGTCAAAATATCGCAAAGCAAAACATGCCTGTTCAGCAACGTGAAACTCAAGTTTGGTCTGATTTGTGAATAGGGGACGCCAATATTTTTGCCAAATATGCATTCGAAAAGTTCTTATGTTGTCAGAAGGATGGGAAGTGTTCATTTTTTTTTCTTTTTGATTTTACTAGATTTATGTAATGACATGAAAGAAAGCAAAAGTAAATACATCCATAAATTAAGACAAAAAGACTAGCCATCCAATGAGGACGAAAGTAATGGCACCCTATAAAAGGATGGAGGAGTTACTGTGTGTCTGTGATAGCTGAAATGCTGCACTGTCTGAGTGGCTGCATTTCTGAAAGACACAATGCATGTCATGCTTACGAGGAAACCAAACCCACTGTTTAATCATCATTTTGACATTTTCACCTCTCTGAGATTTTTGCTTGTTATGGAGTATTGTTGCAGTCACTAAATGTAAATCGGCTGCATCATAAACCTGTGCTTAATTGGCATTTATTGACATTATAATATATATATACAAGAATGAAGAAAATCAGTTTGGTGTCACTTTTTTCATTTTTGTTTTGCTTAGCCCATGAAAAAATCTTCACAGCTTTACTAACAGCCTGATAAACGGATCCTAGTATGAGCCTAGTATTTTTGCCTATTCTCTAAAAAGGGAGCCAATAATTCTTGAGTTATCTGTATATATTAGAGACCTAGACTGGCCTTGACACTTTGACCACTGATTATATTCATCCATGCAACAGCAGAAACAACCCTCAAATATCCAAATATTATTTCTGTCAAAATATTACAAAGTTAAACATGTCTGTTTCAACAACACTGAAAAACTCAATATTGGTCTGAAGCCTAATCTCACAGTCAGTTCCTGTCGTGCTAAAACCACTATTGACTGAACTGATGCTCTGAAAAAAAAAAAAAAAACAGACAGAGGTACTAATCTCGCTGGTCTCTACCCAGCGGTCCCTCTCGGCACTGACTGTCATCTTTCTCTTCTTCCTTGCGTCTGGCCACAACAAAACAAGGCGGCTTGTTTAATAGCGCCTAAATGGTAGATTACACAAAGGGACTTTTGGCCACTATAAATAGCGGTGTGTTTGTGCAAGCTCTGTCTAATCTTCGCAAACCCCAAAAAGCAACTCAAACACACTATCCAGCCCACTCACACCTCCATGTGTCATCTTCACACTTTCCCGAATAAATAATGTGTCATTTTGGTACGTCGCATTATTCCTGAGTCTTTTCGAAAAAAGAACAATGAAGCACACGGGGTGATGAATGTAGTGCATTAAAAATGTATGCAAAAAGGAAAATCAGATAAAAGAGAAAGACGTGAGTTTTATCAGCGAGAGTGGAGTGCTTGTGTTCTGCAGTAATTTACAGTTAGGGATGTAAAAATTTATCAATTGGTCTGAATACAGTATGTAATGGCCACTGCAGAAAAACTGTGTTTTTGTTGCTGTATTGCAGTTATATAATCACTACACTGTGAGGTTTAGATACCTTAATTTTACATCATAAAATTTAATTTATACTCAATATATAATAAAACTATCCTCTCAAAGATTTATGGCATATTTTCTTTACCATTTTTACTGCAGTGTCAATAAAGAGTAAAAATTCCTCTGTTCTTTTGCTTGTTTCGTGATGTTTAAAATAGAAAGTTTCATTTTTGTGAAAAAAAACTGATCCATATTCAGACCCCTGTAGGAGGTGTGGCTTGTGAGACTGCCAGTCAAGCCATCATGTGTCACCCAGATGATGACGGGTTACCTTTTGATTCTGGTTTCTCTCAAGGTTTTTTCCTCATATTGTCTCAGGGAGATTTTTCCCCACCATCCCAACTGGCTTGTTCTTGGGGGATCAAATTGACATGCATTGTAGGATATCATCTCTAAATTGTCTGTAGTGTGTGAGTGTGTGTGAGATTGTGTGATAGACTGGGAATCTTGTCTAGGGTGTACCGGTTGTGGTTTATGTGACTGTCAATCCCCCTGAAAGAGGTGGGGTTTATGTGACTGTCAGTTCACCTAAAGGAGGTGGGGTTTATGTGATGGTCAGTTCACCTGAAAGAGGTGGGGTTTATGTGATGGTCAGTTCACCTGAAAGAGGTGGGGTTTATGTGACTGTCAGTTCACCTGAAAGAGGTGGGGTTTATGTGACTGTCAGTTCCCCTGAAAGAGGTGGGGTTTATGTGACTGTCAATTCACTTGAAAGAGGTGGGATTTATGTGATGGTCAGTTCACCTGAAAGAGGTGGGGTTTATGTGACTGTCAATCCCCCTGAAAGAGGTGGGGTTTATGTGACTATCAAGCCCCCCTGAAAGAGGTGGGGTTTATGTGACTGTCAGTTCACTTGAAAGAGGTGGGGTTTATGTGACTGTCAGTTCACCTGAAAGAGGTGGGGTTTATGTGACTGTCAGTTCACCTGAAAGAGGTGGGGTTTATGTGACTGTCAGTTCACCTGAAAGAGGTGGGGCTTATGTGACGGTCAATCCCCCTGAAGGAGGTGGGGTTTTTTGTGAATGTCAGTTCACCTGAAGGAAGAAAATGGCCTTCCACCTTTTAAAGCCACCAGTTTTTGAAAATTAAACTCTAGTTGTCTGTACAATAATGAATTCCACTGTGTCTTGTTGAAAACATCTCTAAGCCATATTGAATCACTGTCTGCTTTAAATATTTATTTCTTACATCTGACTGAGATGTGGTTCCTAATCTCATAAGGAGAGATACACACCCCTAGTGAGAGCAGACTGTCTGCGTTTTGACTAGCTGCATGTCAGGGCCTGTTAGTTTTTACCTGAATAGGATATTAACAGAGATGGTATAGGAGCAGGATAATCACATCTACCTTCTGGTGTCTGATAGGCAAACTGAGCATCTCCTGGTAATTAAATGCTTAGGAAGCAGTGTGTCTGTGGAGTAACAGGCAATCATTCCCCTTTAAAACATGCAAACACACACACACACACACACATACACACACACACACATGCTGCACCCCATTTCAAGCAGCATGACAAGTTTTTTCACTAAACCCCCAACATCAGAAAGGAGAAAACGTCATTACTACCTCTGATTGCGTACCACTTTAGAGCACAAGCCAGTTTTGAGTATTTTTTCATTGTCAGACAAGCTCCAGAAGCATGTGGTGCTAACAGTGAAGCTCACACACTCTCCAGGCTGTTAAATATTGTTCAGTTTTCTCTCCAGTGTCTTCTCATGAGCCGCTTCCCTGTCGCCTGTAGTGCGCTGCTACCGTAACATCCTATCCCTGCGCTGACGTTATATACTACACGTTAGCTTACATAAACCTTTACATAGTAGAGCAAAATAATTTACCTTTATTGATCCATACACTACAGAAGAATTTATCTACTGTATATGCTGCAGTGCAGATATTTTAATGTTTAAAGGAACAAAAACTGCAGACACACCACTGAACAAATAGAACAGTATAGCTGATCATCTGTCCCAAATAAATATAGCCGCTAGCATGGGTTCATTAAAATACATGAGAAAAAGAGGAATATAAACCCATGTATGAGAACATAGGGTCTCAGAGGTGCTTCCTAACTGTTTGTAAACAGAATGCATCGCTGAATTATGAGCTGAATTACATGAGTATTGATCTGAAATGTATGCTTGTTCGATAAGGAGGAAAGGAAAAGGCAAGAGACGGAAAAACTCTACCTCAGTCCATACAGCACAGTGCCATCAGGATGTAAGCGAATCATGCGGTTCTTGACCGTGACGCCGTGCACGAAGGACTTCTTGTCATTGAGGAAGTAAGTGTCAGGCACCCACAGCTGATCAGCTACGCGGTTGTCCAGTGTCAGGTTCAGAGGGATCTCTGAGTACGAGAGACGTTTGTCTCGCCATGCCTGCTGGAAATACATGGTCAGGGTATAGTCCTGTAAATTAAAGAGAAAGACAATCGAGTCAAAAAAAATCCATCAGCCAAAAAGGAACATGCAACGGCGCTTTATTAACTCGGTCTGTAGAATCTTCTCTCCTCTCATCTATTTCCAAACCAATTCATGCTAATACCACCATAAACTCCAACCAACTACCCAAGCTAAACCATTACCATAAATGCATCATATAGCATACTGCATTCTGGGGCACTTAGTTTAATGTTTGTCCTGATACATCAATAGTGTGTTTCTCATTAATATAATAATTTAACAATGCATGGTAAATGAAAGTTAGAAACAAAGCTCTTATCTTTTGTATTCCAGAGAAATGGAACCTGATCATTATCTCTTATGTTTGAGATGGCTGAAATTATTTTCCCATTATACGTCATTGTAACATTATGTCTAACTTCGAGAACGCTACATTCTCACAGAAGAACATAATCAACATCAACACCCAGCAAATTAGCAGCTGAATAACTAAACACAGCAGAAATACATGTCAGGGGTTCCAGGCTACTGGTTTTCTTTAGCTCTTTTTACTAGATGATTAATGCATTTCGAAGCTCTGTGACCAAATGTGGAACGCTGATGATTAGATTATGTTGGAAATGCTTGATTTATCTATAGATAGATAGATAGATAGATAGATAGATAGATAGATAGATAGATAGATAGATAGATAGATAGATAGATAGATAAAATAGAATTTTGTATTTGTAGGTAAAGAAGAAAGTTTGCATTTCTAAAAGTCTGATTATTGGGTTTGGATATTATTATACGTTTATTGTAGATGTTGTATGCAGTGTTTTGCTATCAAAACAATGTGAGTTGTTTTGCCAATATTATCTCTGTGTTATCTCAGTGTTATTGTGGAGATAATTGTGGAGATATTGCGTAAATTACTGTATTTCCCAGAAAGGAGCACAAACCCCACCCATTTCTCATCTCCGTGCTCACTAGCAATTAAAAACAAAGTCACGATTCTTTAAACACTGAAAGCTAATAGTGTCCTGACTAATTTGTTATCAGACATGCAGCGATAAAATAATTCATTTATTTCTACTGATTGAAAATGTCCCAAAACACCAATATGCTGGTAAAAAAGGTATAATGTCTTTCAAAATATACTTTAACTCAGTCATTAGAACTATACACAATATCTATGGAAATTCATTTTCTGCCTTGAAGCACAGAGAATATTTGGACATAAACAGCAGTTATTTCTTCTCATGTAAAGAACATTAAAAGGAGCTATGTTTTAACATTTTGAGCTATAACGGCTATTTCTGTTCCCATAAAACGGGTGCTTATTGTCTCCAAACTCACACTGGGCTTAATCACATTAATGTATTCCTCAGTTTGGTTTAACAAGAGCACGTTAGTAAAGTTTAGTGACATTATGGAAAACAGGAGGGTCTTATATTCTGACAGAGTTTATAAGAGACAGGGTCCATGTTAGAGTTCCCAGAGTTTCCATATTGATGATGAAACTTTGCTAATTAACCTCTGTCTCCCAGAATAGATAGATAGATAGATAGATAGATAGATAGATAGATAGATAGATAGATAGATAGATAGATAGATAGACACATTTTTGGCTCTCTCTGTCTGATGCTAGGAGTGAATGAGGCTTTATATTTGTGTCTGTGTGACTATGTGTGCATGTGTGTGTCTGCGTGTGTGTGTGTGTGTCTGTGTGCGCGTGCTTGTGCATGCATGCATGTGTATGCACGTGTGTGTGTCTAAGTGTGTGCGCATCTGTCTGTGTGTGTGTGCGTGCGTGCGCGTGTGTCTGTGTGTGTGTGTTTGTGTCTGTGTGCATACATGTGTGTGAGAGTGTGTGTGTGAGTGTGTGTGTTGGGGGCGTTTCAAACCCTCAATTCCTCTTTACTTTTCTGGCAACAACCCGAAAGGGAGCCTTTAAACCCAGCTATAGTCTGCCCAAAATATCACACTGATGAACGTCCTGTAGGAGAGGACAAAGCTGTGCTGCACTTTACAAGCTTTTGAAGGAACCCAGCTGGGCAACACACACACATACACACAATATCCTGGATGAAGCGTACAGTATGTGCCCAGCCCACCCTAATGAAAGTGCCACTTAATCTATAAAAAAAGTATATATATATATATATATATATATATATATATATATATATATATATATATATATATATATATATATTTATATATATATATGGTCAAAACTGTCCGATATTCCTACCCATGAAGGGGACATTTGGTCATAACGTCCCCACGAGGACAGGAAAACATGCCCACACACAAAAACACAGTGTGTGCTGATAAACATCCTCGCAATGGAATCACCGCTCTACCACAACACTCCTACTACAACATTAATTCGTGAATTTAAACCACTGCTTTTTGTGAAAACAACATGTCAATCCATAACGAACCGCCCACACACACTCCGGGACATTCTGGCTTCCCTTCTCTAAGCTTTCTCTCTCTTCCAGAGAGCGTATTCACCTTGAGTGATAAGACAAGATCCTCCTCTGCATGTAGCGGTCACATGAGGCTACATCCTTGGCTGGGGTCTGTCCCAACTTTATGAGTGTTTTATGAGATCCACAGCACAGTAAAACTCCCATAAACTCACACAACACACCACTGCACACTACTACACAGAATACGTCACAAACCACACTACATGTATAAAAAACATTACAGTACAGACTACAAAATCTCTACCTCACACATGCAATAGACAATTTAGAGATGCCAATCAGACTACTCTGGTTTTGAACTATGGAGGAAACCTGAGTACCCAGAAGAACCCAGAGAAACATAAGGGGAACATGGAAACGCTTGGTGGAGGTGGGAATCGAACCCACAATCCTGTCGGTGCTACCCACTAAGCCACCTTGCCCTAATACCACTAATAATACCACCTCAACTACTACTACTACTCTTACTATGACAGTCCAACAATTGTGTATTGATTAGGTGGTCAACAACCACCTAATCAATACACAATTATCAGAACGTATCTGATTGTAGAAAGGACATTATTCATAATAACACTCTCTGGTGTTTATAACAGTTTATAATCACAGCCTCCAGTGTCACCCAAATGAGGATGAGGTTCACTTTTGAGTCTGGTTCCTCTCAAGGTTTCTTCCTCTTCCATCTAAAGGAGTTTTTCCTCACCACAGTCACCTCAGACTTGTTCATTAGGGATAAATACAAACACATTAAAATATAACTCTAATATGAATCTTTGAGTGGGACACGGTGGCTTAGTGGTTAGCATGTTCCCCTCACACCTCCAGGGTCGAGGTTCGATTCCCGCCTCCGCCTTGTGTGTGTGGAGTTTGCATGTTCTCCCCGTGCCTTGGGGGTTTCCTCCGGGTACTCCGGTTTCCTCCCCCGGTCCAAAGACATACATGGTAGGTTGATTGGCATCTCTGGAAAATTGTCCATAGTGCGTGAGTGAACGAGAGTGTGTGTGTGCCTTGCGATGGGTTGGCACTCCGTCCAGGGTGTATCCTGCCTTGATGCCCGATGACGCCTGAGATAGGCACAGGCTCCCCGTGACCCGAGGTAGTTCGGATAAGCGGTAGAAGATGAATGAATCTTTGTATAAATAACTTTTTGTACTATATTTTTATGAGCTATAAAGCTGCCTTGAGACAACGTCCATTCTTAAAAGTGCTATACAAATAAAACTGAATTGACTTGAATTGAATCGAATAAACTAAATACCACTATTACTACCATAACTATTAATACAGCTGCTACTATTAATAGTAAAACAACTGCAACTACTGTTAATACCATTAAAGCTACTTCTATTACTTCTACTACAACTAATTAGCATAATACATGCAGACATTCCTCCATTTTCTTCATTTGATCTACTGAAACCTCAATGCATTTTAAATAAATATGAGACCTAATTGTATTTGTGCAGAAAAAGTATAGCAGACAATACAAATTAGAAAAAAAATATATAAATAAAATCTCCACCTGAGAAATTTACATTTAGAGTGTTTTTACAACCAAGCAGGTTAAATTTCATAGTAATGGTATGTATGCAATAAATCTGAACTACTAAATGAAACCACTGCACGTTCAAGAGAGGCAGTTGAGCGTTTGGTAAAATAAAGGCTGTTGTTTTGTGCGTTTGGTTTCCTAAGGGCAGATGCGAGTTCAGGAACACCTGGGTCTGGCTTTCGCCTCGTGGCTTCGATGCAGAATGAGTGAATAATTGCTCTGGTCACAGATGGTAGCAGATGCCTCTTTGGGCTCTGTTTACTCTCCTACGATATCTGTGAATCCCAAATGTGCACATGCTCAGCATTCACTGGCTCACATCGACAAATTAGTGGAAGCATCCTGTGTTTTCTTCTCCACTCCATCTCTTCCTCATCCAGTGACGTAAAGAGTCGAACGTGATCCGTCTACGACCGTCAGTCATTCATTTAGGACTAATGAGTGATTCTCGTAATGCCTTTGTGACACTCAGACAAACTGATTTGCATATTCTTATTCATATTTATAAATTCTATCGTTCTTTAATAACGGTAATGATGTAGAGATGTCCAGAGGCCAACTGTGGTATGTTCTTGGGGAGTTAAAACCAAACTGAAATCTTAAATATTCAACATTTATAATTGTTTAGAAATACACCTTCAAGGCTAAAGAGCACTGAATCTTACATTTTTTCATTTTGAAACCAATTTTACATTCACTTGCATAAGTATTCACCCCCCTGAATTTACCCACATTTTCTAGCGTCATAATGTAAAACTGAAATGGGATTAATGTGAATGCACAACATTTAAAACACAATTGGCTCCATTATCAGGCAGTATCACTGTATAAAAATTCTGTCAGAGGACTGCAGGTAAATTAAGTGAAAAGCAATTAAACCTGCAACAGATTCACTTTCAAAAGAAAGTGTAGCACGTAGAATTATAATACTCCAACTAGATACAATGAAATGCATTAATGCAATAGATCTACGCTATTACCCTCCTGCATGTTAAAGTGTAACATAAAAACACACAAAACACAAAAATAAGTGCCAGATTTATTTATACACACCTCTGATACATCTCTGCTGCATTGCCTGCATTTATTTTGGAAATGCCAGAACATGAGGTGGCATTAAATCTGTCCGAAACGGCAGTGCACTGCTCCCTGTGCCAACTGCTCTGCGGATAAATAGCTCATGCTGGGACGGTGACAGAGTGACAGGGTAATTTGTCAGGGCAGTCCTATTGAAGGCAGACACTCTGCAAATACAGCGGACATCTCCATTTAATGTGGCAGAACCCAAATCTAAGAGGTTTTTAATCTCAGACTCGCTGCACAGTCGGCACTTTTTCCGTGTCACCACCTGTTCATGACGTTTACATCTTTTACATGACGTAATATGTTATTCTTTATTATCATCTCCCCATGGTTCTTCCTAATAAACTAAATTAAATAAATAAAAATCAGGACTAGATACTGACATCATAGTGTGTAGACCTAATCTCTCTCTCTCTCTCTCTCTCTCTCTCTCTCTCTCTCTCTTTCTTTTGGTGTGTGTGTCCTAGTTGATCTTCAATCCAAGCTACAGAAACTAAACATCCTGCAAGTAAAAATTGAAGTGCACTGCTTATATAACTGCATAATCGTTTTAATAAAAGAGATAATTAGAATCAGTTTTACTTCAAACACACAATGCATTGCATTATATTAAAAAAAAAAGTCGTAATAAGACGAAGGAGTCATTATGAAAAAAAAATTATTAATATTGATATAAAAAAAAGCCAGTATGAGGGTTTTTTTGGCATCCACATCATAACTGAACAATGGAAGAATAACGTACATATGCTGTACATTTACTTATGCCAAAAAAGGCATCTTTTTTAAACCAAAATGCATGTTTAGACCGGTTTGTCTCCCAGCTGTCGTTCACCACAGGGTTATATTTGCTGTAAGCAGTCCACATCTGTATTTTCTTTCTCCTGCAGTGGGACTAGCAGATCTCATTAATTTGTCACAACACAGAACTCGTCCAAGTCTCTGGTCAAACACGAGTGGAAATATTACAGGTTGGAAAACGAGAAGACTAAAAAAACCTGTAAGCATTAATGGTTTTCTTCTGCCCCTACAACCCCCCATCCCTGGAGGACCCGAGCTCACCCCACCCTCTTCCCCCTCTCAATGCCTTTTGGGAGATTGTGCTTTACAGCTGTTTTAACACATTTTAATAAAATGGCCTGATTTACTAAATAGAGACGACACATTAACAGATTTGAAAACAGACTGCCATTTCGTTCTCTCGGGTAGCTTTAAGGTTAAACGATAACAAACTCTGCTAAAGTGTCTGAAGAGAAATTATTGATTTGGTGATTGGATATCTTAGTTAGCTTTGCTAGAACAAAACAGGTTTTTAGAGACATGAACCCATTTTGAAAAATGAGGTTTTTTTTTTGTGAAATCTGTAATATGCCAGTGTCATTTTATTAAATACTCAACTGCATAACTATTAGAACCCTTTAATAGAATTATCCAAAAAATTTGGAGGTGTCCAGAGTCTGGGCAAGAGACAGGAACACAACCTAGATGGGGTCCATTGCAGATCACTGTACACATACACAGTCAATTTATGGCATGTGGCAGATGCCCTTATCCAGAGTGACTTAAATTGATCTCATTTATACAACGGAGCACTTTAAGTTTAAGGTTCATGGTAGCTTTGCAATGCTTGGATTTGAACTCACAACCTTCTGATCAGTTGCCAACTGCCTTATTCTTTTAGCCTGTAGTAGGAGATAGGTGGACACTCATACAGCTGGCAGAAAGACAGGCAAAAGACAGTAACCAGTGCTCAGGATCAAACCAGGGTTCCTGCAACATCGCTACACACGGTACCTCAGTGCCAGTCTAAACAACTTAAAATAAAATGTAATACAAACAAATTTCTATCATTAATTTGTACACAAATAAAGTAAGTTGTACACAAATAAAGTCCATCAGCATTGGGAAAACCAAACTGACAGACATTTAGTGATGACCTTCACAAATCAAATTAGTATAAAAATACTAAGTAGCACTATTAAGCACAAACAGGACCTTCGTAAAAGAAATTTCAAAGGTTGGGAACAGCTGGACATTTGCCAGGAATTGGGCACATGAGGATATTGTCTGCCCTCCACACATTGAGGAGGATGGTGAAGGATGGAAATAACTCGCTGTTCACACTAGCGAGCGACAAGCCGCTCTTGTCGCTTGTAGTTTGTCTCTAGTGGGAGTGTAACGAGCACTACTTGGTAGTGTGTAATCTCCATCCAGTGTTTTCAGTCCCAAAAAGAATGGGTCGTGGCCAAAACGTGTACCTTACAGCACACAATTTACTACATCATACAAATTATTTACATGCCAGGGTTCATTTTAGTCTAGTACCAGATTAGCAGTGCACTAGCTATGTACCCTCATACAGAGTACAGAGACACCACAGTATTCCTTTATACCTATATATTTTATTCTAGTTAAAAACAAATATAATAATGCACCAATTGGTGGAAAAAGCACATTGTCCAAGCATCGGTACAATCGATTGTATGCAAATATACATCTTGGGACAATACAGAGATTCCATCCAACATCACCATAGTCTGAAGGATTATTTGAAAGACATTAATTAGATTTATTACACCTATAATAGTAGTCAGGTGTTGATTAGATTAAAGCAACAATCAAACTTTACAGTGGGATTAAAAATATAGTTATAAACCAAGACAGTCTTCTGGTCACATGATCTCATTGCACTTAATTCATAGTCACAGTGTTTTGGGTTGCAACATCCCACATGCCACATACTTTAAATGGTTATACAACCATGTTATAACACTTTATTACAGCCCTTTATTAGCTTTCAAATAACACCAAATACCTCAGAGATGGGGCATTTCAGCTGACTTTGGAGCACTATTCCTGCTACAGGGCTCATTATTTTTCAGTCGATCATATACTTTGTTTATTCGATCAAAATCTGAGCAATTGATACTGTAGAAAGTTTTGTTTCGAAAATATTCAAAGCAATTTTTATTTAGTTAATTTCATTGACAGAAATTTATTTTATTTTGCAATGTTGACGATCAAATTTCATACATTTTGTTCTGAGAATGTTAAACAGAGTGATTTATTACACCTGTAATTGGCTCTTATGGTAGAAAAGGGGAAAGCTGTTAGAAGGAAAAGCCCTAAAACTACGTATCAAATAAGGAAATGACTCATTCATGCTTTGGGGCTATTTTGCGGCTGGTGTTCAGTGGCACTTGTAAAAGACTGATGGCATCATAAATTTTATTGAATACTTGAAAAATTGCAGCCCTAAATCTGATTGCCATGGTAACACAAAATCAATGTTTTGCAATGACCATGACAAAAAAAAAATCCTAATTAAACTGTTATAGCTACTCTTTGTAATTGTGGAGAACTTAATTTGATTTAAACCCGAAGCAATAACATGAAATCTAGAACTCTTGTATTGCCTTAAAGTTCGGATTGTATATATGAGGAAAACCTCTTCTATAACGGGCCACAACTGTGTTCAGTCTGTGTATTCTGTAAGTCTTTAAGTCTGATATTCATTCATTCTTGTCACGTTGTCTATTAATATGTGTTAATATGATAATGTGTGATCTACAAATCAAATTTATTGTAATGAAAATCTTCTTTGCCAATAAACTGAAAACTGTTTGATCAGTAAGCGCAGCCATTAAATTGTAACACGCTCGTATAATCGTGACATAATGTGTAACGTTAAGTAATGTTAGATGTAAATACAAAGCGAAAAAAAACTTCTTGCTATAGGATGAACAAAAGAGAAAATCCCCCCAAACCATCTGAGGCGAGAATCAATAATCAAACACTCAGAAAGACAGGCTATCTACCAGAGATGAGCAAACTTAAAGCACACACTTTCTCAGTAGAGAGGCGTTGTCATAGCAACCGTAAGTAAAAATAACATGACACTTTTTTTTCCATCTGGAGTTGAACGGGATCGGATAAAAAAGAAATAAATAAAGCACACACTGAGATATACTGATCAACAATTACTGACATTTTGCCCAGAATATGCACAAATCCCAGCAATGTGTCTCTCTAAACTCACAGTCAGGGATCTGGTGGCTTAACATACAGCCACTCCTCTTATTCACATAAGGAATTAATGCTCGTCAAGATAATGATCATTATAAAGGCAACATTTCCGCCCTGGTAATTATTTACCCTACAAGCTGGGACAAGTCTATTTGGACCTTTCTTCCTTTAAAAAAGGATTAATTAGAATTTCAGAGGATCCTGTTTTCAGCCTGTGCATTTATCGTGGCACCAAACAGTGGGGATTCCTCCTAAATAAGAGCATCCATCATGAGAGGAGAACGTACCGGAACTCCCCGAGTTCATCAGTCTGAGATCATCAGAATGCCAGAACCATGTCGAGTAGCACCAGAAGATCAATTATGATATTACAACTTTCCATTTGTGTTCCCAAAACTCATGTGACTCAGCAGAAGGTCACAGGGGGGAAAGCAAACGCATGGAGAAAAAACATTGTCCAAAAATAGCCACACACATAACAGAGGATGGCCCAAGGATTAACACTGCCCGACGACACGGCTGACCTTTGGTCATGGAGGACTACCTTTGCCAAAAATGAAACAATTTTTCATAAGCCAGAGAGACAGAGAGGAACAGAGAGAGCACTGCAGTGGTCTGAAACATCGCACTGGAGTACTGGATTGCTCTCCCAACACTTACAGCATTTGTTCTGCTCTTAATTGGGAGGCCATCCAGCTGTCTGGAGCTAAAGCATCACACAAGACTAATGAGTTCCTCACATGATCCACTGGGAAAGAGAGCGAGAGCGAGAGAGAGAAACAGTGTGTTAAGGAGGTAGAGGCGAAACGTATAGCACTCGGAAAAGAGAACAATAAGTAAAAAAGAGCAAACGTAAAAAAGGTTTTAACCTCGTCATCACTTAATGCTTCGTCTGATGTTCGTTCTGTTCAGCAAAAAAAAATTAATAAATAAATAAATAAAATAATAAAAAAAATCTCATAAAATGGAAGCAATGTATGAATCCAGAATGAAAGGGTCTCTTCCAGAACTTTTTACGGCTGCTATTGAAGCATCTACAGAGAGGGTGCATGATGTCAGACCCCACTGAGTGCTAAATATCAGGTCCTATTACACTATTCTGCTTTAGTCACCACATTTGTGTCATTCTGAGCTTTCTGATTTTGCGTGAATGTCACCCGAACGATATTCGATTCAATTCCATTCAATTCGATTTTATTTGTATAGCACTTTTAACAATGGTCTAAAAGCAGCTTTACAGAACATAAGAAACATTATACAAAAAGTCCAAGATTATTATTATACAAGAGTTCAAGATTAACATTAGATTTATATTTAAATGTGTTTGTATTTATCCCTAATGAACAAGCCTGAGGTGACTGAGGTGATTGTGGTGAGCAAAAAAACTCCCTTAGATGGAAGAAGAAGAAACTCTGAGAGGAACCAGACTCAAAAGTGAACCTCATCCTCATTCGGGTGACACTGGAGGGTGTGATTATAAACTGTTATAAACACAAGAGAGTGTTATTATGAATAATATTCTGTCTACAGTCAGATACAGTCTGACAATTGTGTATTGATTAGGAGCTTGATTAGGAGACCACATGGCATCTCTTCTTAGCAAGTGAAAATATTTTGAATATTTTCAAATGTGTTATATTTCTTATTATGGGATTGTTAAATCAAATATAGATTCAATCAGGCTGATTTTAGATTTTTCGGGAATGTTTAAGAAGTTTAAGGTTTTTTTAGAATAATGCTTATTTCCAGACATAAATGTGAAAAAAAATGAAATGAATAAAAAATGTTTTGGATTTGTTTTATCGTAATTATTAATAAGAGACAACATAAATATAGATGAAGATATTTTCACTGAGGTTGTTTCTCTCAGCGTCGGCACTGATGACTCAGGCTTAAGTTCAGTAAATGTGAGTCACTTAAACTTTAATTACTGGGATTTTATTAACATGGGGTCTTAGCTCCAGTTCTGTGCACTCTCTGTCCTGTACTGTTAGAAGCTCTATTCTTAACATGAAATAACCTTCCTCATTAAGGGCATAATAATTAACTAATGAATTAGATTAGGGGTCTTAGCAGTATGGAAGAATGTTCCTAAGAACAGAGGGTTCCTAAGAACTCGGTTATTTTGTTAATAAAATGAAGTTACTATAATCCAAGTATTCAAGCAGCCCCTGACAGAAAAGATTCCTGTTTTGCCAGCCGGAAATGTTAAGCCTAAAAAAACCATTATTTCGAAACTGCAGACTATCAAAGTGGTAATGTTTGGTTATTTATTATGTATGTTACAGATATAAATCTAATTTACTACTTAATTACTTAATGTTACTACTCCTACTTTATATTTATATAATATACTTTATATGATTATTTCAAAAGGGTTTTTCACACTTTAAATAGTTCCTGGGACTTATTGAAAACTACGGCTAAACAAAATCTCAGGTTAACTTCTTTGACGTTTCACACTTCATATAACTAAACCCTGCCTTAACCTTAGTCTTATTTGCATGTCAGCAACCATGATTGGACAAATCCAGAATGCATCCACTTACATTTATGGCATTTGGAAGATGCCCTTATACAGATTGACTTACATTTTTATCTCATTTTATACAACTGAGGGTTAATTGCTCAGGGGCCCAGCAGTGGCACTTTAATGGACCTGGAATTCAAACTCACAAGCTTCCAATTGGTAGTGGATTACCCTTGGGTTGCCTTAACCATTAAGCTACCAAATCCTCTTTAAACAAAGTCTTGTCTCACAATTTTGCATCAGTGATAAATTTTTTTATTTATTTTTAACAACCAGTTATTAGCTGATATCCAACTCCTACTACATGTTTCGCTACCTGATGCGACCAAGCCTGTTGCTAAGCAAGACGTGGTAGCATTCTACCACCACATCGTTTCACATTTTACTTGACTAGCACTGTAATGCAAAAGCATTGCTAACCCTGATTCTGAGCAAGGTTTCATAACGGGTTAAAAGCACAGTGTGAAAAGCCCTAGAGTGTTCGTGTTTTGGGTTTTGTGATGCTGAGCTATAAAAAGCTCTATCTATATATATATGATGCCACAATATGTATTTGCTTAATGTGCCTATTATTCCAATGGTTGGATTATGCTCATAAAATAAAGCTGTGCTGCAATCATTAAGGGATTTGAGGAACTTTATTTTATACCAGAAGGTTTCCACTAATCCAATGATTCTCAACTTTCCAATGCATGGCACGTTTAAACATTTTTTCTTCCCCAATACGCTGGATTTAATTTAACTTATCAGCTAATTATCAACCTTTCAAGAGCTGGAAAAACACTATAATAAATTCTAAAATGCATAGGCTAGCTGGAATGAATCCAAGCACTGCTGGTAGACCGCATCCTTCACACACTCTATTAAGGATTCTTAATTGAAATACAAAGTTGGTTATGAAACAGTGACTGGGTTTCAAATAGAGTTTCCACAGCTATGTATCCTGATTGCTTTTTTATGTCTTACAGTACATAACCACTTACAGTTAAATATTTATTGGGTCTAACCTGGTTAGGATCTCAAAGGAGGTTCCTGATTGGTTTAAACCACTGTCTGTATTTACAGTCCCCTTTGAAAATATTGGAACGGCAAAGCTGGATCATTTGTTGTTTTGCTATACACTGAAGAAATTTGGGATTCACATATCAAGAGGAATATGAGATCATAGATCATAGTTTCAGTTTTACTTTTTTGATAGTTACATCTAGACGTGTTAAACAACTTAGAACACCTTTGGTGGCACACTAACCAATTTGCAGGTGAGCAAAGTATATGAACAGATAGTCTTGAAATAAATTCTAATAAATAACAGAATATTTAGATTCATATCACTCTCTTGCATAAAAGTCTCAATCTGGTGACCCACTAACATTACCACACTGTTGCTCTCTTCTTTAGTGATGCATTGCCATGCGTGTATGACAGTTGTTTGTTTTAGAAGGTTTCTCCATTCTGTCTCCTCTTCAGGAGATACGTTATCTCAATACGTTAAGGCCTGGTGATTGACTTAGCCAGTCTAAAACCTTGCACTTTTTCCTCTAATGAAGTCATTTGTTGTGAAGGCAGAGTGGTCTGGGTCATTGTCTTATAATGTATGATGAAGTTCCTCCCAATTGGATCGGATAAATGTCTCTGTAAATTGGCAATGAAAATGTTTCTGCTACCAAGAGTTCCATCATCAATAAAGATTAGTGAGAATGTTCTAGAAGCAGTCATGCAAGCCCAAGCCATGACACTACTTCCATCATGCCTGACTCATATGTTTCAGATCATGCAGATCCTTTCTTCCTCTACACTTCCATCACCATGCATTTCCTTCACTTTGGTTGAGGGTACTCTTTCTCCAGACCATCTATCACTTATCTCTGTTTTTCTTTGTGAAATGTAATCAAGGCTTAATGCTGATGAGTGGTTTGTGTCTTGTTCGATGGCCTCTATATTTCTGTCTTCTCCGAATGGTAGATTGTGTGATAACTTCACCCCTGCCCTGTGGAGGTTGGTGGTGATGTCCCTGACTCTGGATTTTTCCCTGACTCTGGATTCTTCTGGATTTTTTCTTCATAGCTATGATTTTATTTTTTATTTTTTTTTATCAGATGCAGTTGTTTTGCTGGTCTATTGTTTCATATTCATTTCTGAGCTCATACACAATTTTTTCCAGTGTAAAGCAAAAACAAAAGAACTGGAAGGGATTACATGAATGGACAACATGGCACCATTCACATCTATTGTGTGTTTCTGAAGCCTCTTCAGAGACTAAATTGGAGTCTATACAGCAGACACATGGAGCATGCTCAGTAGATACGGCCACATTTTTTGCCTTCGTGCCACAAATTCACTCGCTGTCTTGATGGCACAAAGACTCACTTGTTTTGCTAATTATAATTTCAGTCACTGAGCTAGCCTTGGAAGTCAAAAACGAAGAACATACTAAAAGAAACTGCAAAGACCCCTACTGATGTGTTAGAACAGTTTACAGCGAAACAAAACATTGCTCTGATAGAGAACTGTTCAAAGATTCAGGTTAATGTATGCACTTCCAAGATGCTCCTACAAACTACATTTATCCTAAAAAGAAATAATGGGGGAGAAATTAAGGTCAACTAAATCTGTAAAAACAACACAACAGTGTTCCTGAAAATCTGTCCTGAATTTAGTAGTTCAGAAATCTGTACTGAATGCAGTAGTGGCTTAAGTGGTTAAAGCTCTGGGTTGGTGATTGGTTTGTGACAAAATAAAGGCTTCTATTCTCCTACATGTCTTTTATTAACTTGGGAATGGGCGGGGTTAAAAACTGTACTGCTGCCAGCCACTAGAGGGCGTAAGAGATTTTGCCTTCACTTTTGCCTCCTTGTTACAATGTCCACTTGTATATACAGTTACTGACTCAATCAAATCAAGCAAACCACTACCAAAAAAAGTTCCAGGTAGATAAGAAAAGAAAAGGGATGGACCCATGGAAAGAATTCTATCTCAGAGTTTGGCTTAAATAAGGTAGCCTACTTAATCAAATAGATGTTAAACAGCTATACAAGCTCAGAAAGTATGAAGCAATATCACCAATTACCATAAACATTACCAGAATAATAATGATAAATGGGATTTCACTGTAGAATAGCTTTCAGAATTGCTAGACACTGACTGCAGGCCTGAAAGCCATTTAACACTTCTGGTCATAATTACCACATCTATGAAATAAGCTTAGTAATTTCATAATATTATATTCCCTGTGTAGAAAGTTAGTAATATAAGAGTCACGTTTCAAGGAATTTAAACATTTTTAAATAAGCACTTAAAATTGTCTGATAAAGCATTATTATGTATTTTTTTATTAGCAGTACTAATTAAAGCTTGTTACATTTTGTGTGTTAATGTTCTTTTACTGTATTGTTATTTGCCGTCTTATATCCGAGCATGCTATAAAAAGCCTATGTTTCGACTTTACAGCTCCTCTTGGCTTACTTGACGAAAAAAATACCGAAGATGGCTACAGCAGGAAGCACTGGCTCCTGTCCTTTCTTTTTCCCCTGCACAGCATTATCATTAAAGTTACACAACACAAATATTTTTAAGTGAAATTGTGCATTTACACTTCAGAAAACACCTATTTGTTTTTATTGGTAGCAGACAGCCATATAAAATGTCGCCTAAATCGATATGTATAAACTTTTTATATTCAGTTTGCTGTTCATGCTTTACAAAATCCTTTATAAAAAAAAAGAGCTTGGAAGTAGATACAAGAAGAAAGTTATAGAGTTATAACAAATACTATAACAAATTCTAATAATATTGCTATGTTTTCATGTTGTGACAGGTTGTTATGCATTAATAATTAATAAATGTATAATTATTCATTAAGCTTTCAGGTGGGTACAAAATACCTCAATTTTACATCATCTTATCTGCTGTGGTGAATGCTAGCTTGTTAACTAGCTAACTCGTGTCACAACAATCACTGATCACCAGTGTTCCAAATACTGATCACTGATCACCAGTGTTCCAAATACTGATCACTGATCACCAGTGTTCCCAAAGACTTATCACTGATCACCAGTGTTCCCAAAGACTTATCACTGATCACCAGTGTGCCAAATACTGATCACTGATCAACAGTGTGCCAAATACTGATCACTGATCAACAGTGTGCCAAATACTGATCACTGATCACCAGTGTGCCAAATACTGATCACTGAACACCAGTGTGCCAAATACTGATCACTGATCACCAGTGTTCCCAAAGACTGATTACTGATCACCAGTGTGCCAAATACTGATCACTGATCACCAGTGTTCCCAAAGACTGATTACTGATCACCAGTGTGCCAAATACTGATCACTGATCACCAGTGTTCCCAAAGACTGATTACTGATCACCAGTGTTCCCAAAGACTAATCACTGATCACCAGTGTGCCAAATACTTATCACTGATCACCAGTGTTCCCAAAGACTGATTGCTGATCACCAGTGTTCCCAAAGACTGATTACTAATCACCAGTGTGCCAAAATCTGATCACTGATCACCAGTGTTCCCAAAGACTGATTACTGATCACCAGTGTTCCCAAAGACTGATTACTGATCACCAGTGTGCCAAATACTGATCACTGATCACCAGTGTTCCCAAAGACTGATTACTGATCACCAGTGTTTCCAAAGACTTATCACTGATCACCAGTGTGCCAAATACTGATCACTGATCACCAGTTTTCCCAAAGACTTATCACTGATCACCAGTGTTCCCAAAGACTGATTGCTGATCACCAGTGTTCCCAAAGACTGATTACTAATCACCAGTGTTCCCAAAAACTGATCACTGATCATTATTGTGCCAAATACTGTTCACTGGTCACCAGTGTTTTCAATGGCTGATTACTGATCACCAGTGTTCCCAAAGACTGATCACTGATCAAGAGTGTTCCCAAAGACTGATCACTGATCAAGAGTGTTCCCAAAGACTGACTATGGCTCACCAGTGTTCCCAAAAAGACTGATCACCATGTTCCCAAAGATTGATTACTGATCACCGGTGTTTCCAAAAACTAATCACTGACCACCAGTGTTCCCAATGACTGATCACTGATCACCAGTGTTCCCAAAGACTGATTACTGATCACCAGAGTACACATCAACCAATCAATGATGATCAGTGTTCCCAAAGACTAATCACTGATCCCCAGTGCTCCCAAAGACTAAACATTGATCCATTTTTTTCCAGCTACTGATCACCATAGTTTCCAATGAATAATCACTGATCACCTTTGTTCTCATCGACCAGTAACTGACCACCACTGTTCAACCATCTGCTCTTTTTTTTGGTAATATTTACATGTTATTCAAAGCGTTTTATATCCATTACTGCTTCCTTCATGTTTAGTTCCTGACTACTACCACTGCTTTATGGTAGTAGCTACAACGTTGACAAAAATGTTAAATATTCATTAATTCATTGATTCATTGATTCATTCATCCATCTTCTGTAATCACTTTATCCTGGTTAGGTTCAGGTGAAGCCTACCCTGGGAGTATTTTGTATTTTATTCTCATAGGCTGGGACACCATCCATCACTTCAGCCAAACACTTATTGGCACAAAATAACCAATTCACCTACGAGTATGTTTTTTTTGGGAGATGAGAGGAAACTGGAGAAAAACCATGCGAACCCATCTGAGCTATGAGGCATCAACATACCCGCCTCCCCATTTTGCCCTTTTCGTGCTCATTGAACAGGTTTTGATATTCAAATGCTCATCACTGAATATACAATGTAGATTACAATGTCATCTGGTGACTTCTAGTGACTTTCTGAGGACGGATAAGCTACTTTCTCCTGAAATGGGTTGGCCACACTGGCCCTCTGCGTTTCCATACCTCTTCTCCAGCTATACTTCAGAGTGACCAGCAATTCACACAAACGAATATGCCTTACTGAAGCATTAATAAAATATATTTAATTAGGCACTTCCCTGCTGTGTTTACCCATCACTGCTGTCATGAAAAATAAATCACTGACTTCGGCTCATTTATTAGTAAATAAAAGGCAGAACTGTCGGTCATGATTGGCCTTAGGGATTCATCGCTGCTCCTTCAAACCCTCGGAAATGATGATTGAGCTCAAAACAGAGGCGCATCAATCTTTCATTTCACTGCATGCATTTTTCCCTTTAATTACAGCACCGGGTTGAGGTGTGGTCAACAGGGGGCGCTGTTTCGCGTGTCAACTTTCTCTGACTGTCCTGTATTAATTAGATGCTCGAGCATTTTAGATATTCAGGAGATCATATCAATATGACAACATCAAAATCTGCATGGACTGCATGCAACAAACACACCCGTGAGGCTGTGATCATGTCACGAAGAAGTGTGTGAACGATTTTTGGGTTTTTTTGGTCGCCATGTGAGATGGTTCTCCTTGAGAACGGAGCAGGATCACCTTGAACTACATTTGCACGAAAAAAACACACATATATATATATATCTATATGGGGCTGCGTTTAGCTGAAGCAATATAGATATATAGATATATATGTATATATATATCATCCAGTCTTTTAATCAATGCGTTCAGGAGGTTTTACTAGTGCAGCTCCATATTACTGATGGTGGGGGGCGACAATCGGACACGCAGCATGGGTTTGTGTGTGCGTGATGCGCGCGCTATGTGTGTGTGTGTGTGTGTGTGTGTGTGTGTGTGTGTGTGTGTGTGTGTGTAAGTGTGTAAGTGTGTGTGTATGCGTGCGTGCGTGCGTGCGTGCATGTGTGTGTGTGTGCGCGTGTGTTTGGAATCCAAATTGAGCGCAGAGCAGAGACTCCAGCATGCCAATGAACTTCTACACTTGTGCAAAATCATCATGATGGTGCCTGCTATAGGTTATAGCGCGTCACATCCCATTTTTAAGTAAGCTGCCTATAATATATGCTTTGGTTTATCAAACAAGAAAAATCTGTTACATACCATGTTTACTTCGGACACCATGTCTATGCTGGCGATGTCTATATTCATGCCAACAGCCACCGGAGCCCCTAAAACGAGAGAAACCATATGAATGGCATGTAATAATAATAATAATAATAATAATAATAATAATAATAATAATAATATGGGGCTGCGTTTAGCTGAAGCAACATGTAAACCTATAAGACAAAATGCAGCTCTTTCCTAAATTAGGTTACAAAAACCCCAGCAATCCATAATTCACGGGCATTTCAGAATTTCTTTTTTTTTTTAAAGACAAAAATGTGCTTCACAGTACATGCACAGGGTGAAATGGAGATCCTCAGCATCATCAACGGAAACTGTTAACCCTACTGTGCCTAGAACAGGTGGATGGAGGTGTATTATGGTCCAACATGTCAATATAGACATGTCGTAATGTGTAAAGTTAAAACGCGCAGTGATCTGATGTCTACACGAGTGTATTCAGACCGAATCCGCTTTGATTTGATGACTGAAAATAAAAAAGGGGTGAAACGAACCTGAATGTATTCATTCATTCATGCCAAAGACTGCGTATAGCCTTCATGCTTGCTTGAGGATGAATTGACAAGGTTGCCTGCTACAAGTCAGTGCACATCCTGCACATCATGCACATCATCACATGCATATTAAATGATTCAAATGCACGTTTTGGATTCCTCACCTCCAAAATCCGGCCTCAGTCGGATATCGTATCCCTTCATCAATCTGTCCACTGTGTCTTTCACTACAGGCATATTGCTAGGGTCTCTGCTGCAGGAATATATATGATTTTATTTTTTTATTTATTTTATTTTTTAAACGCAACGTTTATTTATTTAACATGCAGCAAATCCACTAGCAAACACAGACTAACATATGCAAAGTAAGAAAATTCCAAATGCTACAACAACAACAAAAAAAAACCTATTTATTATCCTTTCTTCTATTTTCAATTTTTTTTTTTTTTTTTTTTTTTACCTTTGCGCGCACACAGCAGTCATGATGAAGGGGCATAACAAGAAGATACACTGCGATTTCCTCATCCTCTCCATTGCAATAGTTCAGATTATTATGATTATTATTATTATCTTGTGGACCAAGCTGAAGGAAGACAGCGCGCGCCGCGCATCCAACTTCAGTCCCAGCCAGTGCAGTAAAGCCGAGCGCGACTCACGCGCATGCGCACTCCGAGCCTCAAGATTAAAGAGTAGCCTCGCTACTGAGAAGAGTGGACACGTTACGTTTTGCTGTCGTACAAAAACCACGCCCGCGTTGCATCTTCTCTGCTCTGATTGGTCGGAGTTATGCACTCTAGAACGATATGATCCTCTGGCTTTAAGATCTGAATTGTAACTTTACATTATGCTCTGTAAATTAAACCAGTTGTAGTCATTGCCATGCATTCATATTGTATATTATGGTCAGGGCTGAATACAGGCTGAGGGGCAGGAGCAACCTAAAATACACCTAAAGGGCATTTCTTGTGTGTAGGGGAGCCTACAGGGTACTGCATCTCATTTGCTCTACCAGAATGCACCGGTTATGACACTTCATGTTTCCTTACACATACGTAGGTACATCCTAAAGGGCAATGCATGACATATTCTTTTTACTGGAAGAAGAGCCATTTCATCACTTCATCTTTCCTCATATGTACATACAACCTATATGGCACTGTATGCATTATCTATGTTAAGGGCACCCATTAGGACACACCATAATGTTTCCTCACAGGTAGGTACACCATGCAGGACCGTCCATCACATATTGTCCACTGGAAGGGATTACAACACTTGTAGGTACATCCCTAGAGCGCATTGCATCTTGTTATCTCCACTGAAAGTGCACACATCATTACACTTCATGATCTTTCTTTGTATTTAGGGAAGGCTACCAATTACACACTTTATATTTCCTAATAGGTACAGTAGGTATTCCCTATAGGGCACTGAATCTCATTTTCTTCCCCGGAAGGGCATGCATTGTAACACTTCATCTTTACTCAAATGCAGGTCCTCACTATTGTTTTCTCCACTGGACAGGTCAGTTTTATGTATTATGATATCATGTTTATTCACACATAGAGAGAGAAATCATATATGGCACTGCTTCATGTACTCTCCATTGGAAGACCAGCTAGAGGGCATTTCATTACATTTTATTCCATTTGAAGGACAACCAGTAGGTCACATTAGCACATTTTCTCCACTATAAGGACACCCTTTTGGGCAACTGTAAGGGTACCTACTGGGCACTTTGACTGTCATAAAATCTAGTGACAATGATGCAGCACAACCAACCTCTGATGTATTGCTTTCGCTAACAAGACAGGTTAACCAATGCTATTAGTGATAGAAGATGACAAGTCACAATATGTCTGATTAATAAGGGGCATTTTTTTTTTTTAAATGTTAGCACATTAAAATGAACATGAACTGGACCACTACTTTTGCAGAGATTATAAAATTAAAGAGGAATTTATGTAAAGGCTCTATAAGAGCTCAAACGGATCGCTGCACAGCAATTAAAATCATGCACAATAGAAAAAAAATCCGTCAGCAACAGCAGAGGCTAAATAAGTTCTTAATAACTGATGGGAAAAAAAACAGGACAAAGGTCACTGGTTGATACTTAAATGGAAAAGTAAAACATGATAATAAATTAGCTCACGATAATAGAAATGATGACAGTGACACATAAAGTGACTGTAATAAGCACCAACACCGTTGAATTACTAATGAGCTAAAGGTGTTATTAATAAGACACAATAAGGAAGATTTCAACCGTTGGTTTATTATAATCAATTTTGTAACTGACTCATTTGCAACAATACATACAGTATATGTGTCACTAGATTCGTTTTTAAAATATGACAGGCAAAAACAATCCACCCAAACAAATTGATTGTATGTCCATAAATACTACAGTTCACAGACATTTACACACATACTATAAATAATGTATTTTTTTCATTGCATTAAACAGTGGGTCAGTTTGGTCCAATTTTAACCTCACTTTCCATACACTCTTCATACACTGGAATTGAACAGTATTTAATGCTCCCTAAGGTTCAAACAGTGGAAGTGGTCTAAAATGTTCTATAAAATAAATTGTAAAGCTACTTCCCAGGAAAATAATTAGTGAGATCAATTTTTTAAAGTAGCAGTATGGAATTTTTTTAAAGTAGCAGTGTGTAATTTTAGTCATTTTAGTAACTCTGCTACTGTAAGGCAAACATGATTAGGAAGCCTTTCTTCTTAACCCTAACCTACTGTATCTTACACGCTCTAATGAAACTACATAGACCTTGTGAGTTACCATTTAGGAAGATGTAGGCAAAGTAGATGTGGACTGGTCTGTTTGGGCTGAAGTCTGAACTGAAAAGACAAGCTATGTGCATTCAATGTTGATATTTACACTCAACATTTTTTTTTACAATCTATTTAATAACATTTTATGAACATTACATGATTAACATGGGTCTAGAAGCATGTGTAAAAACTTACCAAACTTACACCTTTAATAAATCTACAAGAATCCATCTGAACATTAATGTAAAGCATCAAACTTTGAGAATCTTTGAGAAATGTGTTGTGTAATTAGTAATATAATGCAAGAATCACAAATCTCTCTGTCTCTCTCTCACTCTCTCTGTCTCTCTGTCTTGGAGATTTTGGGTTTTCCGTACAGGACAAAAAAGCTTTGAAGCTGCTGAAGAATATGGATGCCTGTCATTTTTTTTTCTTCATCCAGTGCTCTGAGGTCTGGCTCTCTAGAGAGAGATCTGAAAGCACTAGTTCAATGTTGCATCACCAATTAGGGCTGAGGATTAGATCATCAATGTTTTTCTTACTCACTCAGCCACAGAAGCAGGGCACATTTTCCATGCACAAGGTTAAGATACAGCAGAGAGGAACAGGGAGCATGGGTGTGATCACAGATCCATATGGGTGACAGAATACGCACTGATGTCAAGCTGTCACATCGGCCTGTGCTCCATCAGACCTCATCAGACCTCAGGAGTCAGAGACAGCCGAGAAGAGTGGAAAAGAGAGACTGAAACAGTCCGAGAACAAAGGGAGAGTGAGCAAAAGGAGAGCAGCAGATATACTTCTGCACACTGCACAGTGGAGAAACTCAGTCCATCTCCCTGTAGAGATAAAACACACAAAGACACAAACATGAGATGAGCAAAGATTACGTCTCTCAGAGCAAGCGCGACTCATCGGCCGCATCGTGACGTCAGTGATTAATGTTTGATGAAAATCATTTGTTCTCGGTGTGAAATCATGCCCGATGGTGTACTGGGAGAGAGAAAAGGCTTGTGCAGTGCCTTTCAGAATAATGTCAGTCAATGCTGCTGTGCCATTTTATCTAAGCTTCAACAAACCCTAAACCAAACTGCACACAAAGACGTAGATTAAAAACGCAGGTCTTTTATAAGCACATCAGCCATGTTTATATGTGCTGCTCTTTTACATTCTCAGAAAGAATGAAGGAAGATTGTTTCAGTTTGAAGTACTGTACCAGCTGTCTAGGGTTAAAATAATAATTAAAAAAAAAAGCTTCTTTACTTGACTTGACTCTCAAGTGTTCATTTTTATGTTTTATTGTGTATCTTTTACCTAGAAAAGTCTACCATTAACACTAATTCAAGCTATGATGGTAGTCCTTGAGGTCCAGTTATTTACCTTAAAATGTTTGAAACCTACTACATTTAAATTACCATGTACAAAAGCTACAAATGTACAAAACCACACTTATATACAGCAATATACAGCTGTATATAGGACATTATTAGTAATCCTACACTCCGGTGTCACCCAGATGAGAACGGACTCCATTTGGAGTCTGTTTCCTCTCAAGGTTTCTTCCTCATATCGTCTCAGGGAGTTTTTCCTCGCCACCACTGCATCAGGAATTGATGTGACTAGGAATTTCAATGCATTGAATTGTATTGATATTTTGTTGTTTTTTAAGCTTACACAATCCAATCTACATGCTCAACACAATAAAATCGAATGTACATCGAGTCCAGTTCCTCTCAAGGTTTCTTCCTCAAAACATTTCAGGGAGTTTTTCCTCACCACCGTGACCTCCAGCTTGCTGAATAGGAATAGATCTTAGGCAAGGCAAGGCAAGGCAAGGCAAGTTTATTTGTATAGCACATTTCATACACAGAGGTCATTCAAAGTGCTTTACATAGAAATTAGAAAACAGTTTATAAGAGAGAAAAAAATATATATATGTAAAAATAAGAGACACACGATAAAATCATAATAAAAACAAAGAACAATTAAAAAAAATAAATGTGATTTTGATAAAAACAGTTTAAAATACGTTAAAAAGAATAAATAGTTAGAGTTAGTTAGAGATAAATAGTGACAATTTTAAATGTCAAAATTTCCATTTGTCTGAAATGGCTTTGACTGTTCCCAGCATGGACACTAGGGGACATTCTGGCAGGTTTTGTTTTGTCTTGTGCCATGTGCTTTTGGTTTTGTTTTTGTTCATGCGTGTTAGCCCTGCCCTATCCTTAATCCTGTCCCGCCTCTGTACACCTGTCCCTTGTGTTTCAATGATTGTCCTCCCTATATATACCTGTTGTCTTGCTCTTGTTGTTTGCTGAGTCCTTGTGTCTTGTGTGTTGTTGTGGTGCTGTCTGTGGTGATTTGTTTAGGTCCTGTTTTGTGTTTGTAGCCTTTGTTATTTTTCCTAATAAACCTTTAATGTTATCCCTGCACTTGGGTCTAGATTTTATCTCTGAAGACACCCCCGTTTTTCTGACACTATTCTGTTGTTATACTTATGTAATGCTGCTTTGTGACCATGCGAATTGTTAAAAGCTCTATACAAATAAATTAAATTGATTTGATTATTTTGATGATTAACCCTTTGTAGTTCTCACTAGTATTATAAGCATTGAGTTTAAAGGTTACTGTAGTGTCTAGCATGGTTTAGATATCTGAATACGTCTGCTTTGCAGGTTTTTTCTCAAGGTTTAATCTGCAATTTTGGCAGAGGTTATCTGAAGTGATTATTTTAGAATTCAGAATTCAAATAAGCCACCTAGATGAAAATACCTGCATGCTATTACAAGCGGCAGAGCTTTCTGAAGTGACATGGAAAATAATTGGCAAGAGAGACCAAACTTCGCTTAGCACTGATTGGTTAGATATTGTTGGTCTACATTTTTTTGTTTTTAATCCAGTTCACAGTCTCAGCAGCTCCACAGAGGCAGACTGTCTCCTCTGAGCTGATATTTCATTAAAGCTATCCGAATGTGAGGAGATTTTCAGCAAATATTACAGAAATTGTGCTTAAAACCTCCTTTACTTCTCTTTTTTCTTGTGCGGTATCTGATCTGTCTATTACTTTTTTTTTAATATTGTTCACCTCAAGTCATTTCAGATAAAAGCATCTAACAAAATGAATAAATGTAAATGCATTATTTGCGGAAGGTGCTGAAACCCATTGATATGATTAGTCTCTCGGTTAGACGTCCTTGCCGGAACAAGAGCAGGGTTCTAACCTCATCCACTGAAAGCGCAGAGTCAGTCCCTTAAGCGCTCCTGGATTTGCCGAGTCAGTCCCGAGGCAGTCATTAATTATTCATGTAATTACACAGACACTAGTTCTAGATGATGGGACATGCTTCTATTGTTTTAAAAAAACGTGAGCTCATGGATTAGTTTCACAGATGAAATAAAGCAGCACTGGAGGCGAAGGCATCAAAGGAAGCTGGAGTCACGTCAGCTCCCGTACCGAGGCTTTGATCTGAGGCAATGTTTCACTGACTTAGTTACTGGTGAAGCTTGTCAGAGTACTGACTCTACAGTGGCCTGTTTTAGTTTTTACCTCCAATTGCAAAACTTGAAGAAAAAAAAAACATTCCATGCACTTACTGGAGATGAATCACTCTCTCTCTCTCACTCATTTTCTACCGCTTATCCGAACTACCTCGGGTCACGGGGAGCCTGTGCCTATCTCAGGCGTCATTGGGCATCAAGGCAGGATACACCCTGGACGGAGTGCCAACCCATCGCAGGGCACACACACACTCTCATTCACTCACACACTACGGACAATTTTCCAGAGATGCCAATCAACCTACCATGCATGTCTTTGGACCGGGGGAGGAAACCGGAGTACCCGGAGGAAACCCCCGAGGCACGGGGAGAACATGCAAACTCTACACACACAAGGCGGAGGCAGGAATCGAACCCCCAACCCTGGAGGTGTGAGGCGAACGTGCTAACCATTAAGCCACCGTGCCCCCCGGAGATGAATCAAAGATGGGGTAATGAAGTGGACCTTAAATCCTCCACGCTTTATTATTTTTCAATAAGGTTACAGCCTGAATACTTTTAATGTTCTTTTACATTTTACATTGTGCAACTTTTTCATGATAAGTTAGTTCCTGTTATTACTTATAGCAGCTTTAAAAAGCAGTTAATTCATCAGCCTCTCTTGTTTTGGCTTTTATTTCAGATTGTCGTGTTACCAAGCAATGAGGAATCCCTTCATCTGGGAAATGCTCTCATGGTGAAAAGATTGAAGTTACAGCTTTACCTTTGACCGTTACAAAGTGCAGACAATAGAGATACCTTCTGTAAACCTGGCAAAATTTTTAAACATCCAGTATCTCTGTATATGTTATTTATATACCGTAGAAAGGGCACAAAAAGGGTTCAAACTATTTGTACAAACATTGTGAGCAAAAAAGCAGCTCAGAACACGTTAAACCTTGACCAAAATAAGTTCCAACAGCAGAAAACTATATCAACTCCTGCCAGGAATCCAAGGCTATAATATTTTCCCAGGCTGGAACTGGGAAAAGTGACTGTGGAAAAACATCTCCTGGTTTACTATATATTCATGTCAGCTGAAACAAGGTGAGGATTTGATGTTAAAAGCATGAATCCATGAATCCAACCTGACTTGCATCCTCTTGTTGGGGGATGTGGTAACCCAGGTCCACCAAGCTACCACTGCTGGGCCCCTGAGCAATACCCTTAACCCTTAATTGCTCAGTCGTATAAAATGTAAGTCTCACTAAATGCCGTAAATGTAATTCATGCTGCTAATGCACCATGTGGACTACTTGCAGATATATAGGACTGCTATAGATCGAAGCTCTTGGAGACTCTGGCTCTGGCTTTGAAGCACTGTTGCAGGTTGGTTTTGTGTTCAGATCTCCATATTTCGAGGCTTTATATATAAGTTGCTCAAAAGCTCCTGGTTACACAACTCCACTTGACTATGTACAGCTGCATAAAGGCCATTATTTATAATCCTACTCTCCGGTGTCACCCAGATGAGAATGTTTTTTTTTCTCAAGGGTTCTTACTCCTATCGTCTAATGGAGTTTTTCCTTGTCACCGTTTCCTCAGGCTTGCTCATCATAGGGACAAATATGTATTAATTTCATTTTATGCTTTGTTATTTTTATCCTGAATTTTAATCTGTAAATCTGCTTTGAAACAATGTCCACTTTTAAAAGCACAACACAAATACTGTATAATCCCATTGAACATGTCGGTTTCTTCTCTACAACATTAGAAGGATTCGGCCATTTCTGTCCACACAGGCTGCTCAGCTTGTTCAGTCTCTTGTCATTTCTAGACTGGATTACTGCAACGCACTGCTGGCAGGTCTACCTATGAACGCAATCCGTCCTCCGCATATGATCCAAAATGCAGCTGCACTGCTTGTTTTCAACCTGCCAAAGTTCTCGCATACTACCCCGCTGCTGTGATCCCTCCACTGGCTTCCGGTAGCTGCACGCATCAGATTCAAAACACTGATGCTGGCCTACAAAGCCAAAAATGGACCAGCTCCCTCTTACCTCAAAGCCCTCATCACTCCTCGCACTGCACCCCGCACCCTCCGATCTACCAGCACTGCTCGACTGGTTCCACCATCTCTCAGGGTAAGAGGCAAGTATACTACAAGACTCTTCTCTGTACTGGCACCAAGGTGGTGGAACGAACTTCCCCTAGAGGTCCGGACAGCTGAGTCACTGGCTATTTTCAAGCGGCGGTTGAAGACCTACTTATTCAGGAAACACTTCAACTAGCACTTCTTTCCTTATCTTTTGCATTTAAAAAAAAAAAAACCTTTGACACTTTTTCATAGTAACTTTGAACAAATGTTTTAAACTCATGGTATCTTAAGTATGTAACTTAGTGAGTCAGCATTAATGTATTCAATGTTAGAGATTTAAGCACTTATGTACGTCGCTCTGGATAAGGGCGTCTGCTAAATGCTGTAAATGTAAATGTAAATGTAATCTGAATTGAATTAATAGTGAGGGGAATGTTTTCTTGCCACACTGGACCATTTGGGAAAATAGGACCTACTAACATACCTCAGTCCAATTCATTGAAATCACATTTAATCTCTCATTCTGATGTTTGATATAAACATTAACCGAAGCGCTTCACCTTGATGTGCATGCAGTTCCCAGTAAAGTGGCCAGAGATTGTCTATATCATGTGTTTCATACTGAAATGGCCCATATTCACTTGGGGGAAAAACAAGGACACACATTTGTTATGAAGGAGAATCTTTACAGGGAATCTTGATGCTTATTTTGGCCTGTGCTAATCTTCATAACCTGGCTTACTGAGGTGGCTGAAGTGAATTATTATGATTAATTAAAGCCTGTTCTTATACACTTTAATGAGCAACACTGTAATTAAAGAAGAAACTCTAATGATGAAAAAAAAAATCCTGATTATAAATTATTCATTTCTGTATACAATAAAATGAAATGATCCTAGCTTGGTTAATAAGTGAAATAAATCAGTCAACTTTTGCTTGGACAATTCCCTGCTGAAACATTAGGTGGCGTTCTGGCAGTGTGTGTGTGTATCTTGTGCCATTTTTTTAATTGCTCTCCATATTTATACTTGTTCTCTCATGTATATGTTTACTGACTCCTCGTTGTTGTTGTTGCCTCACTTATGTCTCCTGGATTTTGTTTCCAGTGTGTCTGTAGTCTGTGGAATTTAATAAATTCCCTGGTTTTGTGTCACTATCCCTGTGTTTGGGTCTGATTTCTCTCCATCTCCAACGTCATATGTTCTCCTCGACTGGACTGTTAAAACAGTGTGTTTAGTGTGCAAAATAATAATAATAATGATAATAATAATAATAATAAGAAGAAGAAGAAGAAGAAGAAGAAGAAGAAGAAGAAAATATTGAAAGAATATTATAAAAAATATAAAAGAATATTGACATTTTATTAATTTAATCACAGCCCTGTTTTTCCACATCATATACAGTAATATGTGCTATTCTGCCTAACCTTTATGGCACAGGACTAATGTTCTCATCTGGCCCACTTGTAGTCAAGCTCAATATCTGTGCTCTATATTACAGTTTGAGGAAATTAGAATGCAGCATTGATGAAGAAAAAGAAAGACCAGAACAAGCCAAAAACAGGCACTGCCTAGAATGAACAGATAATATGTTCTACAAAGATACAAAAACACACTGTTGTTGGACTGTTATCGTTCGCCACACTAGTATGATCGTCTCCTAAAGATATTTCATTAATTAATTAATGTGATTAATTTGACTAATTAGGATGTCATTAATTAGCAACACTATGCAGTTATCTAATCATTCTTGCGGCAGCAGAACAGTGCAAAATATCATTCAGGCACAGATCATGAGCTTCGGTTCATGTTCATGTTCATATCAAACATTAGAATGTGGAAAGAGTGTGATCTCAGTGACTTGGTTGATGGCACCAAAAACAAAAAGATGCTAAAAACAAAAACAACAACAACAAAAACACCTTTTTGTCAGTGGAGGGTCTGCAGGCTGAAACATGTAGCTGAGAGGAAGTCTATAGTAACTCAAATAATCACTCTTTACAACCAGGGTGAGCAGAAAAGCATCTCAGATCTCACACACACATTAAACCTTCAAGTGGATGATCTACAACAACAGAAGACTACATCAGGTTTTGTTCCTGGCAGCCAAGAACATGAATCAGAGTCTATCGTGGGCACAAACATCAATTAAAAATGATTTATAAAAGATGAAAGAAAGGTAAAAAGGTGATTTTTATTTTTTTTTCTAATCTTTAACAATCCAGTTTGTTTGAACCTGTGCTGATGATTCCTGCTACAGTGATGTAGTGAAATTATATGAACTTTTACATTCATTTTATACAGTAGATGAATGCAGTTCAGGATTGTATCTTAGCTTTCAGGAATGTAACCAGGATCACAAAAGTGAATCTGATAAAATATTGGTTTCATCTATCATTTGTCATCTACATATATACAGTATGTATATCATTACGATACATCCTACTGAACACACACCTTGATTTCTCCATGGTATCCTTGCTGAGGTAGATGTACCAGTAGATGATGTTAAAGAGGGCGAACGCGAGTGGGAAGAGCACGCGAGCGTACTGATCAATGACACTGGGGCCAGCCAACGTGATGTTGGGTGGAATAGCTGAACCCTGCTGCAGGAAGATGGGCAAGCGCATTTTTGGGGCTTCTGCAACCGAGTTCAGTCTCCTCCTTTGTCGCTCTCCGTTGCTTGTGTCAGATATCGTCTAGGAGCAGAGGAATAAAAACGTTGAGAAGCACATGCATGTGAATAAGTTTCTTATGTCTGGTGGTCATTTTTATTTTCATGTTTGTTTCCTGGTTTGCATTTTTTAAGCAAATTAGTCCAAATTAGTGCTACCATTATATCTTATACTGTATATGTTTTAACCAAATTTAAAACAATGACCTGTGCAATGGGAAATCTGGAACCGGCACAATCGAAAGAAACGTTTGAGGCTGTATTACAGATATTACACACCCCGTTTCCTCCTCCAGTATGCGTCAGAGAGATGGAACCGGGGAGTCGTAGCATCTCAGGTAGGAGAGATTATAGAATAGTCATGCAGCGTGGTTTTAATACGGTGGCTATTTTTAAAACGGCAGGCGTGAGCCGGTCACACGGGAGACATTCTCTTGAGACAGCGCATGCTTGTGATATTAGCATATCCAGCTCAGGACTGCAGATACGGATCGCACATGTGCTCAGCCTGTTACAATGCACAGTGGAGTGTCTTATAAATAATCCACTAAATTAATTTCTCCGGTTCGTTTTCCTAGGCAGCACATATGACATGACATGGCTCCGGGCCTACCATGTGGCACAGTTCACAAACAAGCAAATGGTGTGGGCCAGAAGGCGGCCACCTCCTTGCGAGTGTTGGCTCGTCTTTATGCTACTTTCTCACGCGAGCGCCAAAATGCTGTTGCCCTGCCACAATAACCTTTGGATCACTCACTAGGGGTTCAAGCCCAGATGTCTAGGAAGCTGTTCTGTGGCAATATGAGCTGTGAGCTTTATAAATAAATTGAATTATTGAAATATTGCTTTCACATCTGCCTCTGTCGGTATGTGTTAGTCTAGCATGTGTGTGTGTCTGTGTGTGTGTGTGTAAAGCTTTTAAAATCATCCAGGGAGCAGGAGCAAGTCAGAGTTACAGGATTTGTGTTCATGTTGCCACTCAGTTCTGAGATCTACAGTCTACAGGATAACACCATTAATCTTTTCCTATTCTTTTTATAACTACACAGTTTATACATTTGTAATAAAGTTCAGAAGCAATGATAGGTTTAAATTACTTACAGGGTTCCTATGTATAGATACACTTAAAAACTAATAATAATTAGCTTAAGTGAAGCTGAGTTAACGTAGCTAGTTAACTGTTACGTCCCGTATTATTAATTGTTTCCGGGAATGGTATTTTGTTTTTGTTTTCTTCCCTTTGTTTGTTCTGTGTACTTGAAGTGTGCGCTTGTTACAGGTTACGTGAAGGTTGGTATACGTCCTTCACTGCCGGTAAAGGGGATAACTTTTATCTTGGGGAATGACCTAGCTGGGGGTGAAGTCATGCCCATGTTGGAAGTTACTGACACGCCGAAAATGAGTCTAGCCACTGATGAGTTATCGAGAGCTTACCCAGATGTGTTTTCCGCGTGCGTAGTCACACGCGCACAGTCACGGAAAATGGTGGATGATGTTGATTTGACGGATACGTTCATGGTGCACAATGTGGTTGGAGATATAACAAAGTCTAACTCGGAGTTGGTTCAGAAGTCCAATTTAGAACACTCGGAAAAGGCGCTTGGTAGTAGTAACTTAAAGCTGCCTATAACTCGAGAAAAGATTATTGCTGCACAGAAACAAGATCAGACCTTAAGCAAATGCTGCTCTAACGTTGTTAGCCCTGATGCTATTGAAAAGAGAAACATTGCTTATTTTTTAGAAGGTGGCATGTTGATGCGTAAGTGGAGCTCAGTGGTTGATGCAGACATAGACTGTAATGCAGTCTATCAAATTGTCGTTCCTAGTGAGTATCGGCAAAATGTTTTATCTTTAGCACATGAACATTTATTGTCTGGTCATCTGGGAGTGACCAAGACCTATCATCGCATTCTCAGACATTTTTTTTGGCCAGGGATAAAGAGAGATGTTGCTAAATTTTGTCAAACTTGCCATGTTTGCCAGCTAATGGGAAAAACCAAATCAGCTGATTCCACCCGCTCCTCATTCACCTATCCCTGTAATGGGTGAGGCGTTTGAAGAGGTGCTTGTTGACTGTGTTGGTCCGTTACCTAAAACAAAGTGTGGTAATCAATTCTTGTGCACTATTATGTGTAGAGCTACTAGATTTCCTGAGGCGGTGCCTTTAAGAAAAATAACTGCTCCAGTGATCGTAAAAACGTTGCTTAAATTCTTTTCCACATTTGGTCTCCCTAAGGTCATACAGACTGACCAGGGAACAAATTTTCTATCACGACTTTTTGCACAAGTTTTAAAGTCACTATCGATAGAACACCGAGTGTCCAGTGCTTACCATCCTGAAAGCCAAGGGGCTATTGAAAGATTTCATCAGACATTAAAATCTATGTTGAGAAAATATTGCTTGGAAACTGGAAAGGATTGGGATGAGGGTGTTCCTCTCGTGTTATTCGCAATCCGAGAAACTGTGCAAGAATCCTTGGGATTCAGTCCAGCTCAGTTGTTGTTTGGACACACTGTGAGAGGACCGTTAAAAGTTCTCAAAGAGAAAATGCTGGAAGTTGATTCATGTGCTGGATTATGTTAGTCGTTTTCGTGAACGATTGCATTATGCATGCAGTTTGGCACAGAAGTCGTTAGCCACTGCTCAGTCTAAAATGAAGAAACGCTATGATGTCAAATCTGTGTATCGTTCTTTTCAACCTGGGGATGAAGTATTAGTGTTGCTGCCTATTCAAGGTTCTGCCTTATCAGTACGGTTCTCAGGACCATACGTTGTGTTGAGAAAAACAGCGAGACTGATTATGTGATCCGAACTCCTGACAGAAAGCTCATCTGTCATATCAATATGCTCAAGGCTTATCACACCAGAGATAATTCACAGAACAGATCTACTGAGGTGACCATAGGGCCCATGGAATCTTCTGTGGCTCTGACTTGTGAAGTCCAATCAAATCTGGAGGATGAGGTTGATGCAGATGACATAATCCTACGTAATACTTCTCAGCAGTGTGCCAAGTTGGACAATTCTGAGATTTTAAAAAGTTTGTCAGCACATCTCTCTCATTTACCTGAAGATCAGAGACAAGACATAGTGGGTGTTATTACTGATTTTCCATCTTTATTCGGAGATGTTCCGTCGCAAACTACCGTGTTGCAACAAGATATTAATGTTAATGGCGCATCCCCTATTAAGCAACATTCATATCGGGTTAATGCTGTTAAAAGATCTATTATGAAGCAAGAGACTGAATATTTGTTGCAGAATGGGTTAGCTAAACACAGTAGTAGCCCTTGGAGTTCTCCTTGCCTTTTAGTGCACAAGCCAGACGGTTCGTTTAGTTTCTGCACTGACTACCGTCGTGTTAATGCAGTTACAGTACCTGACTGTTATCCATTACCCAGAATGGAAGACTGCATTGATAATTTGGGCTCCGCCAAATTTGCCAGCACCTGGATTTATTGAAAGGGTATTGGCAGGTCCCGCTAACGTCTCGCGCTTCTGACATCTCTGCTTTCGTAACGCCGGACTGTTTTATGCAATATCACGTCATGGCGTTTGGATTATGGAATGCACCTGCCACATTTCAAAGATTAATACAAACAGTGTTGGCTGGAGTTCCAAATTGCAATGCTTACTTAGACGACCTTGTACTCTATTCAACTGAGTGGACAGAACATCTGAAACTCATTCGTACAGTGTTTGAACGTTTGGAGAAAGCTTCACTAACTCTCAATCTGTCTAAATGTGTCTTTGGTAAGGCAAGTGTAACTTACCTGGGAAAAGAAGTTGGAGAGGCTCAGGTAAAGCAGTAGAGGCTAAAGTGACTGCTATTGCAGATTTTCCTGTGCCTACTTCTAGGCGGGAGTTAAGATGTTTTCTGGGTATGGCAGGCTACTACCGTAGTTTTTCTAAAAACTTTTCTACAGCAGTTACCTCTCTGACCAGTTTGCTTAGTCCAGTTAATTCGTTTGTCTGGACTGAGGATTGCCAGAATGCATTTGATGCAGTGAAAGCTATGTTATCTAGTGCTCCAATCTTGACTGCCCCAAATTTTGAACGGTCTTTTAAACTGGAAGTGGACGCAAGCGCGGTGGGAGCTGGGGCAGTGCTTCTGCAAGAAGATGATGCAGGAGTCGATCATACAGTTTGTTACTTTTCAAAAACGTTTAAACATCGTCGTAATTATTCTGTCATTGAAAAGGAAACATTGGCGTTGTTGCTCGCTTTGCAGTTTTTCGAAGTTTTGCATTTTTGTTTTCTTCCCTTTGTTTGTTCTGTGTCTTTAACTTTTGTTTTAGCAGGGCGATGCGACTACCTGCATGGTCAATATGTGTCTGCCAATCACCGTGACGACAACGCGCGGATCCACCAATGAGGGCGCCCTACTGTTGATTTAAAGGCGCACCTGTTCAGGAGGCGGGAGCTCTCTGGCATGCCACAATTGTTTTAGTGGTTGTTTGGTCGTTGACTCGCGTGCTTGTTCTGCCCTGTACCATCCTTGCATTAATTTGTTGTTAAGTTGGTGTTCTTTGATGAGTCAGTGGTTCGTGGCTCAGTTTTGGTCTTGTCTCTCTGGTGTTTCCTGTGGTTTGTTATCTGGTTGATCAAATGACAGTACTAAACGGGGGAAGAGACAAAGACCAGGTAGGAAGTCACGTGACATACATGTGCACCACTGAGCCATTGATTGCTGTCTAGAACACTAGGATAGTGACACTTGCCACTCTTTGTATTTTTGTTTCTAGTAAGTGTAGTGTATTTAGGGCATCTTGGACACAGAGGATTTTTCTTTTTGTTTAATGGATGGGTTATCGTGATGGTTGAGTTAGATTAGAAGTTTTGTTTCCTGTTTAGTAAGTTTGGTTATGTTTTGTTTCTTTCTTTGATTTGGCACGGTCTTGTTCTTTTCTCTTGTCGTCGTTCCTTTGTGAGTTATTTTTGGGTTTTGTTATTGGCTGTATATAGTTTGCAAATTCATGTACACAATATGTTTTGAGGTAATTGGTAATGGTTCACCAAAATAAAAGACATCAAGGTTGACTTTATGGTTTCCAGTTATCTTTCCAGTACACGTTCAATGTTTTAATGTTGCACCCTTGTTCCCTAGACAACTAAAAAAACAAAAAAGGGGTTTGTAACATTAACTATTCCATTTAACTGCATAAGCAGTGTTGTATGTTGGAAATAAAAAATGCATAAACTTGCTAGTTTAATTGCAACCATAGCTGTAAAAGATGTGCTTCATAAGAATGTTTAAGGATGTGATTCATAAAAGATTGATAGACTTTGTTATTAAAGTGTTATTAACTTTTCTTACTGGTTTGTGTTAGGTATATATATATATATGTGTGTGTGTGTGTGTGTGTGTGTGTGTGTGTGCTATTTACTATATTATACAATAATAAAATAAACTGTACATTTTTTCTTCTTCAGAAAGAATTTCTTCCTACTAATGCTCAATGTTCTCACTCTTTCTCTACTGCTCATGAGTTGTCATACAGATAAAAGCTTTAAGTCTAATTTGTATGTAAGGCGTTACTGCATTGTTTACCGACTCGTCTTCATCATCACTTCCCTCAGCGATGTACTCCAGCACAGAAGCTCTGGAGAGTCGACGTCTCATCCTGTTGGCCTCCAGCGTGGTGAAGTAGTTGACGGCAGCAAACTCGACCAGGGCCGAGGCCACGAAGGCGAAGCAGACGGCAATGAACCAGTCCATGGCTGTGGCGTAGGCCACTTTTGGCAGAGACGAGCGTGCGCTGATGCTCAGTGTGGTCATAGTGAGGACGGTGGTGACTCCTGTAGATCAGAGCAGATTACAGAAGGTGGAAGTGAGACATAGGATGGAAACATGTTATGTAGATAGGTTTCCAGGCATTACATCGAGCTAGCGTACTGACCATAACAAGTTCATTAGCATTAATATCCCTAAATCTGTCATGTGGACTGGAAATTCTGGAATTCATTTCCAATATAATTTCAGATTTTATTTGTCACAGACACAGTTGTACACAGTATGCAGTGAATCGCATTTTATTACGTCTGTGTTATGTAAAGAGTCAGATAAAAAAAAATGGAATTGAAATTAAAATAAAATAAAATAATAAGGAAAGAAAATGGAATTTGCTTACAAAATAAAATCATGGTAATGATGGAAAAAGTCTGACTAGGGAATATAATTTTAAATATATTTTTATATGTATGTATGTAATGTTTATTTAAAACATTTAATCATTTAACTCTTAGCATCTCCTCTGAGTGCAACTGTAACTTTTATCACAAGTGCACAAAGAAATCTCTAATTAAACACATAAGCGTTAAAAGAAATGATCATTTTAACTGATGGCTCCTTTCTTCTATAAAGCAAAAAAAATTTGGAATTAATAAATAGTTAAAACAGATTAATTAGAAACAGAAAAATGACCTAAAAGAATGAGGTTAATTTGCAACAAGCTTGTTTACCAAATTTAAATTTACATTTGCAGCAAAAGTAAGAATACCATCAGCCTAAGACCTCTTACAGATATAATACATCAAAAATGAAAAAAAAAAAAAAAGAAAAGAAAGAAAGAAAATTAAAAATGCTCACATATATTTATTTATTAATGTTTTAATTGTAATCATATTTTTTTGGATTTAATGTTGGGATAAAATATTTCCAGAATATTTTAAAGTGAAGTACGGTGACCCATACTCAGAATTCATTCTCTGCATTTAACCCATCCAAAGTGCACACACACAGCAGTGAACACACACACCGTGAACACACACCCGGAGCAGTGGGCAGCCAGTTATGCTGCGGCACCCGGGGAGCAGTTGGGGGGGTTCGGTACCTTGTTCAAGGGCACCTAAGTCGTGGCCGGCCCGAGACTCGAACCCACAACCTTCGGGTTACGAGTCAGACTCTCTAACCATTAGGCCACGACTTCCCTTCGCTTTTATTTATTTATTTATTTATTTATTTATTTTTTAAAGACCTTTTTTAAAGGTCAAAACTAAAATGTAAGAAGTACAAAATGTTTTTAATTTAATTATTCATGAGCATGAATGAGCAAGTATTTAATTTAAATGATAATTTAATAAAATCATATAGAATCTTAGAAATAATGCTTGAGAACAGTAACAAAGTCACTGAGGTACAGTACTTCACTACATTTTTTTGCTTTCTTAGCCATATAAACATGATTTACTGAAAGAGACACACATTAGCACTACTCTTCTTTGGATCTCCTCCAGATAGCAGGTAAGATTATAAATTAGATTTAGGATTAAATGAAACTGAAATCACTTTTTTTGGCTCAGTTTTGTCATCCTTCACACTTTTGTTGCATCTTGCTACTCTCAGGGCCAAATTCATCTGAGTAACATCTCTGTAAGCATTTTTATAAAATGTCCATAAAGAAACTTAAACTTAGCCAAATTTAAAACTCAAATAAAAGGATTTGATTCATTCTAAAGGGTTGTTCCGATTGTAAGAAAAGCTTTAAAGGCCATAGAACGCTTCAAGTGCTAAAATTATTAATGAGCCAAAGAACCGCTAGGGAAGAATTTTATTCTAAGAATGTAGGAACATTTGTAAATATTTAAAGATCTATTACTGTAATCTTCCAACTAGTTAAAGCTACACATTAAATTAAAATATGATGCATCACATAATTATCACAGACTTAAAGCTCTGTCTTTGCTCCTACTTTCTGTATTTTTAGTTAATATGCTCCAGGGTTGCTGGTAGGTGTATTGCTGACTCTAAAATACCCCTAGGTGTGTGTGTGTGTGTGTGTGTGTGTGTGTGTGTGTGTGTGTGTGTGTGTGTGGGGTGGGGGGATGTGTACTGATGTGTACATCCACGGTAACAGGGATCCACTGACCAGGAGGCAGGAGAAATACTGACTGAAGATGAATGAATGAATGATAGTCATTAGTTTTCATGGAGATATGTTCAAATTATATATATATATAATTTGCTTATTCTTTTTTTTTTTTAAGAGAATTTTTTTTTAAAGACATAAAACTGGCTAAAATATAATTTATTATCATGATTATTATTGTTCTTATTCATATCTGATTCATATTAAGATTCACATTATTTTATTATTATTATTATTATTATTATTATTATTATTATTATTATTATTATTATTATTATTATTATCTTTTACTACTTCTTCTCCTTCTCCTTATTACAGCAACAACAACAACAACAACAACAACAACAACAATAATAATAATAATAATAATAATAATAATGCCTTGATGCCCGATGACGCCTGACGCACAGGCTCCCCGTGACCCGAGGTAGTTCGGATAAGCGGTAGAAGATGAATGAATGAATGAATAATAATAATAATAGTTGTCATTGGTTTGTGTGCTAAATATTCAAAGTCTTCTGATGCGTGAACAGCACCCTCTGCAGGGCCGGAGGAGGAAGTGAAGAAAAAAGTAAACAATACCTGGTGTACATTTTATATATAAACACAATCATAAACTACATAACATCAAATAACTTAAATAGTAGCTTAATGTTAGCTTTCCTCTCAAACCTGGGATACTGTAGTCAGACCTGAGTCACTGGTAAAACGTTTGAAAAACTATAATAAAATATTAATAAAAAATTACGATTAAATTATATATATATAGGGGGCACAGTGGCTTAGTGGTTAGCACGTTTGCCTCACACCTCCAGGGTTGGGGGTTCGATTCCTGCCTCCACCTTGTGTGTGTGGAGTTTGCATGTTCTCCCCGTGCCTCCGGGGTTTCCTCCGGGTACTCCGGTTTCCTCCCCCGGTCCAAAGACATGCATGGTAGGTTGATTGGCATCTCTGGAAAATTGTCCGTAGTGTGTGATTGCGTGAGTGAATGAGAGTGTGTGTGTGTGCCCTGCGATGGGTTGGCACTCCGTCCAGGGTGTATCCTGCCTTGATGCCCGATGACGCCTGAGAACAGGCTCCTCGTGACCCGAGGTAGTTCGGATAAGCGGTAGAAAATGAGTGAGAGAGAGTGAGTATATATATATATATATATATATATATATATATATATATATATATATATATATATATATATATATAGCTCATTAAATCATATTCAAGCAGTTAAATTGTTCTCTTACCAGCCACAGTGCGAGCAGGCACAGACTCCTTGTTGATCCAGAATGACACTTGGGACAGGACGACCACCATGATGAGGGGGATATATGTTTGGATCAGATGATAGCCAAGCTTTCTCTGGAGGAAGAAGTGAACCATCTTGACAGAATACTGACCTGAAAGAGAGAAGAAATGTGAACAGTGTTTGAGGAGAAAACGTCTAATCAAAGGCTGAAATGTTTATCCTGGTAGAATATTCACCTGATTCTCTAGTCAGATTCACCTTTATTATCAAGTACTTACATGTACAAGGAATGTATCTTAGTGTACTGGTGCGCAGTAATGAAGCAAAGAAGCATAAATATATATTATTAAATAAACAACTATAAGCTATTAAACATATGAGTATGACTATAAAAATATAATGAATATAAAAAAATACAAATTGAAAGATGAACTGTATAATAGTGCAGGATGTGCAAAAGCAAACTAATGCAAACGATAATAGTTTGATGTAAGAAGGTAAAATTAATTTGTTTATTATTATCTAGTAAAGTAATTATAATTATAAAATATTAAAGAGCTTATGATCTACATTTGGCTATTATATTATATTATATTATATTATATTATAGATTGCATTTAAGAACATTTTTAGAGACATTATCAGACAACATATTTACCAGTTATATTGCTTGGACATGAATAAAAAGCAAACAATATTGAAAAGTGTTATACCATGCAACAGATTTCAAGACTATCTCCTCAAATCACTTTCAGAACTCATGAGGACATTTAAGACCCAATGCACTGTGGGGACAAGAAGGACAGTGGAGCTCTGTATGTCCTTTCTGATTTGTTAACTAGGCCACAGTACTGCCTTTCAAGCCCATGCCCTATCTCTGTGCCACAGTGAAGTTGATGGCTTCTCAGCAGGGGGATGCTGCTTTTTGCCTACCTATAAATCTTCTCCTCTTAGGAGCTCCATAGCCTCAGAGCCTGAAATAGGCTTTATCCTTCAGTGTTCTTTTTAAAGACAGATGACAGCAAGAATTAGCCTTGACCAGTTAAGCACCTTAGACTGACACTCGGGGAGAAGCAGCTAACAATCATTATGGCAAATACATTTGCATTTGGAAATGAGTCCAAAAATACTGCAAATCTGTCAAAAGTCCAGAAGCTAGAATCACTCATTTGTTTTCATTAAACACTTTATACTTAGCAGGGTAGCAATGAAGTCTGTGAAATGGATTCTGTCCCTAGAAAACTGGGCGCTACAGTAGGTGAGAGTATTCAATGATGTGGTAACTCCAGGTAAGAGACATGAGGAGATCGTAAAAAAAAAAAAAAAAAAAAAAAAAAATGCTCAGGATTAGACCCAGACCCTGGAGCTGTGAGGGAGCAGCACTACCTGTACCTGCTGTATCATTGTAATCAACCCCACAGTGAAGCATGATGGTGGTAGCATCATGCTGAGTTAACTCTGGATTCTTGATTGCTTTCTAAAACTCTTTCAAAAGCCCTCATTACCCAGTCACAGTCTATATTTCTACTCAATTCAACTAATCATGTGACTCCTAATAACAAATGGTTCTACGAAAACGGTGAAGGGGCAAAAACTTCAATCACAGATTTATGGCGTTTTTTTCAGTTTGGTGAATAATTTAACAAAATATACTGATATTAGTCCATTTCAGTTCCAGTCAGTTTACAATAAATTGTGGAAAAAATTCTAATACCTATGCAAGCCTAAGCCATATCAGAAATATTGACCTGTATTGGTATGCAGAATTTTGCTGGAAAGTGTGTGCCCAATGAGGTCATACTGCAGTAAGTTGGAGGACTCTGGAGGGATGACCACAGAATTTTTCAGGCCTTTTCTCCATGTGTAAACAATCTCATTGCTGGTGTATGCATCTAGAGGAAGCACAAAATGACACCAATGTCAAAGGGTTAGAAGAAAAAGTCGTATGAGGATAATGATTGTGATGATGTTTAAAACACTGACAGCTTCCGAAGCTGAGAGGGCATATATGGCCATCCATGGGAAAGTCCATCAGCATCATGGGACATTCTGCACTCACAGTCAGTCTGGAAATAAAAATTTGTATACATTGAAAAATAAACAGCATCCCTGAGTTTTAAGAAATTTTATTTCTATATAAACGTACCTCATGGTGTAGAAGACAGTGCCGTTCTGCATGATACGAAACATCTTGTTCGGCGTTGTCATGTTGTGTGCCAGGGATTTCTTCGAGTTGTGGAAAAAGGTGTCGGGAACCCAAATCTTCTCCAACATGCGGTTGTTTAGGCGTAAGATCTCGCTGGGACCTTTGAATGCCAGCCTATCATCCACCCACATTTGACGGAAAAACATGTCCATGGTGAACTCCTGAATGAAAGGACACATGCTCTGTCTCTGAGATGCAAAAAAAAAAAACGTCTACCAGAATTTGAAAGTCCAAATTTAACAGATCTGCTGAGACATGTTTGGTGTGCATCTGCAGTTTTGCAACAAAGGCACAAGAATAATTTCAGTCTCACAATCTACCCACAAACCCATGGCTTAAACATGCAATAATTTGACTGGTGAAATGAGCTTCTGTCATGATGAGCTTTTCACTGCAGGATATAGTAACTGGATTAGGAAAAGTCTGTGGCTTCTAGTTTTGAAGTTTCTAAGCTGTTCCTGGCATGTAAACAAGAAATCTGCTTATATTTGCTGAGGGACAAAAAGAAAGAGTTCATTGTTGGTCATTTGTAATGTAGGTTAAATGTCCTTTTGTAGTGAAAGTTGATGTTCTTGACCGAAAATATTGGTGAAAATTGACTAATGTGAGATTCTAAAGATTATTAGAATAATGCTAAACTAGACGACTCTTCAGTTGTTTGAAATTGGTGCAAATTTAGATGGTTAAGAAAGCAGGCTAAATCTACTAGTCGCAGAATTTTCAGAATAGATTAAGCCAATTCTGCCGTCAGTTGCACACTGTGTATAATGCTGAGAAATCTTTTTTTCATCCATCCATCCTCTACACCGCATATCCTATTGGGTCACAGACCACCAGGAGACTCGGGGCACGAGTCAGGGTACACCCATTCACACAGTGCACAATCACTTACACACTTACACAACCATTCATACACTACGGACAATTTAGAGATGCCAATCAGCCTACAACTTAGCCTTCAACACAATCATTCCTGAACGCCTTCCTCTGAAACTGGATCCTGGACATCCCTCCTAGGAGACTTCAGTCAGACCAGACCAGGAACAGCATCTCCAGCACCACCACACTGAGCAATGGGACTCCTCAGGGCTGTGTGCTCAGCCCACTGCTGTTTACTCTGCTGACTCAAAACTGTGTAGCAATCCACAGGCTTAAACCACTTCATCAATAATTCGCTTATGAAGTTAAAGTTCGCTGATGAAACGTCCATGGTGGGTCTTATCAGAAAGAATGATGAGTAGGAGAATAGAGAGTAGTTAAAACAGCTAACAGCCTGGTGAAGAGCCAACAGCCTGTCTCTGACTTTACCCCACCTGGTCAATCAATTCCAGCTCTATCACCAAGAAAGCCCAGCAGAGTCCCATGACGTCTTATGAAAGTTGATGAAAGCCTATCTAGCTCCACCCAACCAGACCACCTTTTACAGGCGGACTATCGAGAGCATCCTGAGCAGTTACAACTCTGCCTGCTTTGGGAATTGTCTCGTATCGCAAGACCCTACAGTAAGACCCTAGTAAGGTCAGCTGAGAAGCTCATTGGAGCCTTCACCATACTCTGCATTCACAAAGCCAACAGCATCGTGGATGAATCCACACACCCCTCACACACACCCATCACGCTCTTGCCATCTGGGAAAAGGTACCAGTGCATTCAGGCCATCACAACCAGACTGTGTAACATTTTCTTTCCACACATTCATTCAATATACATCTATGTTTACAGTACCTCTCATATTAACAGTTTTCTCTCATATGCTGTTTTTGCACATCACAACTTAATGCTGCCACCAATTGCTGCTATCCGATGTGTTCATATGTTTACCAAAAGTCATGGTCACATACAGACTGTACACTGGTCATTTCACTATGTACTGTGTCAGAAATGTGTGGTTGGAATGACAATGAAAGTTCCTTGACTTGACATGTCTTTGGACTGGGGAGGAACCCAAAGTACCTCAAGGAAACCTCTGAGGCACATAAGCCAACCCTGGGGGTGTGAGGCAAATGTGTTGACCACAAAGCAATTTTTTGTCATTTGAAGCTAAATAGGGGGCACGGTGGCTTAGTGGTTAGCACATTCGCCTCACACCTCCAGGGTCGGGGTTCGATTCCCGCCTCCGCCTTGTGTGTGTGGAGTTTGCATGTTCTCCCCGTGCCTTCGGGGGTTTCCTCCGGGTACTCTGGTTTCCTCCCCCGGTCCAAAGACATGCATGGTAGGTTGATTGGCATCTCTGGAAAAATTGTCCCTATTGTATGAGTGCGTGAGTGAATGAGAGTGTGTGTGTGCCCTGAGATGGGTTGGCACTCCGTCCAGGGTGTATCCTGCCTTGATGCCCAATGACGCCTGAGATAGGCACAGGCTCCCCGTGACCCGAGGTAGTTCGGATAAGCGGTAGAAAATGAGTGAATGAATGAATAAAGCTAAATAAAATTGCAATAAAATTGTCACTGAACTTGGTTCTGCTAAAGGTTGTTCACCTGTATTTGGTCTCACTCATCTAGTTTAGAGTCACATAAGCAACACAGTTACATTTATGTCATTTTGTAGAGGCCTTATCCAGAGCAACTCACATTTATCTCATTTATACCACAGAGCAGTTGGGGGTTAAGTTCCTTGCCCAGGGGCCCAGCAGTGGTAGCTTACTGGTCCTGGATTTAAACCTACCGGTCAGGAGTCCACCAGCTTAACCACTAAACTAGCGCTTCAAATCAATTCAATTCAGTTCAATTCAATACAAGAACTGCTCATTTGGTTGATATGGAGTTTTCAGATGGTTCTGAGGAGTGAGTCAGACATAGAGGAAAAACCTCTCAGACACTGCTGTAGTTATAACCTCCATCCCAGGAAATTATTCAGTGAACGAAGAGGATCCTGTTCATGATGAACAGGAGCTGCTACACTGCATACTCTCATTCCCAGAACCAATGATGCCATCTGAACCTCCAAAGTGGTGGTTACATGGAAGAAAGAATTTCACTGTGCTGTAATGTATATGGTATAAAAATAAAGGCTCCTCTATTCTTTAAATCATACTAAATGATTAGTTAAAATGAGTCATTAGCGACACAAGCATTTTCAAAAAGAAAAGAAACAGTTATACTTTAATGATTGATTCTAACATGGTACCTTAATCGCTTCTTTTAATATGGTAGCTCCGGTGCAAAACTTCATGAAATAAATATTAGACACCCATGTGATGATTAACTACGTCTAACTTGAAGTGAGTAAAATTTCATTTTCTACTGAACTGCTTCTTAAATATGAGGCATGTGTATGATTACTGTCAAGTCAAGTCATGTCAAGAAGTTTTTAATATCATTTTTAACAATATATAGCTGACGCAGTACATAGTGAAATGAGACGACGTCGCTCCAGGACCATGATGCTACATAGAACAACTGAAGCTGATTCAATGACTGATACATGAAACATTTATGGCCATTTTTACCATTTCGACATCTGACACGGGTCCAAAACTGGTGACGAATATATCTGTTTTGACTTCAGTGACAGAGCCTACAGAGGCAACGAAGAAGCAGTGGTTGAAGACGAGCAATAAAAATATATCATTATATAATAAAAAAAAAACCCTGATTAATGCAGTGTAAATACTTAAACACTAGACAGAATTTACTGATGTCTCTTGAAAAGATTTCACTTACAAATCTATAAAAAAAATAATTGGATACAGATCACATACATCTAATCCATGTTTGATTGAATCAGCACTGATTTAATTTCTGAATTTGTACTGATGAAGGATTAAATAAATGCTTTGAAAAGTTTTGAGAAATATCTGATACATTCAGCAAACAAATTATAAGTGTTATAATAAGATATTATCAAATATTTCTGTTTGTTGGTTGTTGTCTTTTTTATAAAACAAATTCCATCTCATTAAATAATTATAATAATAAGTTTCTCTTCAGAACATTAATCAGATTAGATTTTTGTAATTTAATCTGATATCAGAAAAATCTGAATAAATGAATTCATAAATATTTATTATTATTATTAATAATAATAATAATAAGAAGAAGAAGAAGAAGAAGAAGAAGAAGAATGATGATGATAATAATAATAATAATAATAATAATAATAATAATAAAACAATTATTGGATGTAAACATAACAACTCTAAGTACATTAGAAAAAAAATCTATTTAAATAAAGAATTTAGAAGAAATATGAAATAAAGGAATAAAGGAAGCGCACACATGCTGGAACTAATAATGAGTTAGAGTTATGAGTTATGAGTTATGATTGAGAAAACAAGAAAAGGAGAAACGTGCCTCCTGATCCAGGCCTCAGTCGGTTGTCGTAGCCCTCAAGAAGCTGGTCCAGAATCCGGGTGATGTTTTCCGGACTTATCTTCTCATGTTGGTTTCCTATTACATTCCCAACACTGAGGAACAAAACATTTTTATACAGTCATTAGATCCATACACGTGATGTAATATCTACTGTATAGGGGAGAGCAGGGCACAACCTAACATCCTGTTTGTTTCTATGTTTTCTCTAGTATGTAGAAAAGTAGTTAGGGTTCAAAACTATTTTGTTCTTTCACACTATTTTGACATTATGTCTTTTATGAACAAACCATATACTTTTTTCATTATTTACCAGGAAAGCAGAGAAGTAGGCTATCTATAAATTATGTTGCCATATACAGTAGATAGATAGATAGATAGATAGATAGATAGATAGATAGATAGATAGATAGATAGATAGATAGATAGATAGATAGATAGATAGATAGATAGATAGATAGATAGATAGATAGATAGATAGATAGATAGATAGATAGATAGATAGATGATTCTAAATGAACACTGAAAACAGAGCTGAAATTTAATGTGTGTGTGAAATTTAACTTACGCTAAAACAGTTAAAGGAAAAAACACACGGTTGGTATGGCAACCAGTAAATGCGTTAAGTTTTGTCATGCCAGGGTGGGTGGAAATGTATGTTAAATATGTCTTCTACAACATGCCCCGCTCTCTGATTCTCAAGTCTATACTGTAGAATATACGTCATAAGTGTAAGAATCAAATCAATCAAATTTTTTAAAGAATTTGGCTTAATTTTATAAGTCGATATTATAACATTAAAATAGCATCAAAACATCATCCTTAAGGACTAACAACTGTACTAAATAGTGTTAGATATACGGTTAAAGAATGATGAAAAAAATGAAATGAAGTTTGTTAGAATGCTAACAGATTACAACATGCACATTTCAAACTTAATTCAGGTTCAATCTGCTCACCTGATTAAACATAATAAGCATAATATAATGTCCATTTTATCCAGGAGTCTTTATGTGCTAACTGCTTTATCTTTCAGTAACAAGAGAAAATCCATCCAGACTTGTGTTGGAGTGTGTGTGTGTGTGTGTGTGTGTGTGTGTGTGTGTGTGTGTGTGTGTGTGTGTGTGTGTGTGTGTGATAATCCAGTTAAAGGATTTAGGAGAATCTACTTTGGGTATAGTTTTGGAAAAGAAGGAGGTTAAATGTAAATCTGAAACAAACGTTTAAAACACATACATATCAGAATATCAGACAAAATACAAGAATTTGGGCAAATGTAAACAACCACAAACATACACAAACTCATACACGCATACCTACAAACAGAAATGTATGCATTTATTGTAATATAAACTTTTTAACACTACTGAAATATCTTAATTTAACTGTTTGTTTATTTGTTTGTATAATTAATTAAGTCTAGGTGAACATTTTACATCGTATAAATATACAAACACTGAAACACACAAACGAATAAATACATATATTTCTTTTAATTTAAATATAATTCTATTTCATAAAAAAAAAAAAAGATTTTGATACCAGTGAGTATGGATATTTGTTTGTTTGTTTGTTTTTCTCATTATCTTGTTAAATAATAATAATAATGACTTCACTTTCTGACACAGATGAAATTATTGAACATAATCTGATCATAATCTGATCTCAATCAGAGATATTAGAATATTCTAATAATAATAATAATAAGAAGAAGAAGAAGAAGAAGAAGAAGAAGAATAAGAATAAGAAGAAGAAGAAGAAGAAGAAGAAACCTGATAATAATAATAATAATAATAATAATAATAAGAAGAAGAAGAAGAAGAAGAAGAAGAAGAAGAAGAAGAAGAAGAAGAAGAAGAAGAAGAGGAAGAAGAAGAAGTGGAAGAGGAAGAAGAAGAAGAAGAAGAAGAAGAAGAAGAAGAAGAAGAAGAAGAAGAAGTGGAAGAGGAAGAAGAAGAAGTGGAAGAAGAAGAAGAAGAAGAAGAAGAAGAAGAAGAAGAAGAAGAAGAAGAAGAAAAGCAAGAAGAAGAAGAAGAAACCTGATAATAATAATAATAATAATAATAATAATAATAATAATAATAATAATAATAATAATAATAAATTGACAATACGGTCTCACTATTTATGAAACAAAGAGAGTTAGTTAGTTAGTTAGTTAGTTAGTTAGTTAGTTAGTTAGTTAGTTAGTGTATTTCGAAGATTTTATCATAAATTTAAATTCATTCATTAATTAACGTATTTAAATATAATTATCCAATTTCATGTTTTGTAATATAGATAGATAGATAGATAGATAGATAGATAGATAGATAGATAGATAGATAGATAGATAGATAGATAGATAGATAAAGAATCCTATCCCGCAGGCTGACACCAGGTGGCGGTGTGGAGTCTTGGAGCTGCTGCTGATTTTATTGTGTAGAAGAAGAGAAACTGCCACAACAAGCGAGAACATGATAGAACTGTCGTCACTTGTCCATGGTTGTGTTTCTAAAACGCCAGTGAGGATTAATTCCCTCTGTGCACACGTGTGTTTATAAACACTGCCAGGAGAACCGGACACTGACTGTTAGTGTATGTGATTAAACAGCTCTCCTCAGGAAGAGAACATGTCTGTGCACTTTGAGGAGAGGAGCGGAGCGGCTCTGTGCCAAACTCCCTGGGGTTCATGGTACCAGACCATGGAAGAGGTGTTTATAGAGGTTAATGTTCCTCCTGGAACATCTAGCAAAGACATCAAGTGCAGCCTGGGCACCAAACATATAGAGCTCGTGGTGAAAGGAAAGGAAATCTTCAAGGTAAGTTTAATATTGTTAAAAACAACTGTCAAATTTCACCTCCGGGTAGTTTGTAAAGAGGGAGGATTTAAAACTCATGCTTAGAGAAAACAGCTTAGACCAGCCTAAGATGGTTACTTAGAGGTTTACTAGCATGTTGAACATGATGTTTAAGCCTGGTCCAGTTGGTATGCCATGATGTTTAAGCCTGGTCCAGTTGGTATGCCAGTTTTCCTTCATTCCTGACCAGCTAAAGCCAACATGTAAATGTCCAGACCACATATAAAACTATCATATGAGCTGCTAACACCAATATGACCAGCTAAAGCCAACATGTAAATGTCCAAACCCCATATAAAACCATCAGATTTGCTGCTAGAAGCAACATAACCAGCTAAAGCCAACATGTAAATGTCCAAACCCCATATAAAACCATCAGATTTGCTGCTAGAAGCAACATAACCAGCTAAAGCCAACCTGTAAATGTCCAGACCACATATAAAACCATCATATGAGCTGCTAACACCAATATGACTAGCTAAAGCCAACATGTAAATGTCCAAACCCCATATAAAACCATCAGATTTGCTGCTAGAAGCAACATAACCAGCTAAAGCCAACATGTAAATGTCCAAACCCCATATAAAACCATCAGATTTGCTGCTAGAAGCAACATAACCAGCTAAAGCCAACCTGTAAATGTCCAGACCACATATAAAACCATCATATGAGCTGCTAACACCAATATGACCAGCTAAAGCCAACCTGTAAATGTCCAGACCACATATAAAACCATCATATGAGCTGCTAACACCAATATGACCAGCTAAAGCCAACCTGTAAATGTCCAAATCTCCCTATAAAACCATCAGATTAGCTGCTAGAAGCAACATAACCAGCTAAAGCCAACCTGTAAATGTCCAGACCCCATATAAAACCATCAGATAAGCTGCTAGAAGCAATATGACCAGCTAGAACCAACCTGTGAATGTCCAAACCTCTAAAACCATCAGTTAAGCTGTTAGAAGCAACATGACCAGCTAGAACCAACAGTAAATGTTCAAGCCCTTCTAAAACAGCCAAATAAGACCTGCTAGGACTTACCTGACTATCTAGAGCCAACTGTAAAATGTCTAAACCCTCTAAAACCATCATATAAGCTGCTAGAAGTAACCTGATCAGCTAGAACCAACCTGAACATGTCTAAACTCGTATAAAAACCATCAAAATATACCTGCGAGGACCAACCTGACTAGCTCAAACCAACCTGCCAATGTCCAAACCCATATAAAGCCAATGTGTATGCTGCTAGAATTAGCCTGCAAATTCCCAAAACACATCTAAATCAATAAACCTTGACCATCTTGTCTACACAGGATCAAACTGGAGACACTGATCTAGTCATGTAAGAACTGATATTAACAGAAACACAGAAGTACTGCTGACATCATTGGAGATGCTGTGTGTCGGAAATTAGGTTGATGCATTTGTCAAATTTGGCTCCTTTTTTTCCTACCACAGGGGAAGTTGTTCGGGTCAACGGTGGGTGATGAAGCCACATGGACACTTGGTGAATTTTTTTTTTTCGCTAAAGTCTTAAGTGCATATGTTAATCCAAGAAAGTACTTAATCAAGACTTTTTAATGGTTCAAAGAGGACAAAAAGCTGATCAGGATCATTCTGATGAAGACAAACCGCGATGCGGGGAACTGTTGGACGTCGCTGTTAGAGGAGCAGTACGCCGCTGACCCATGGCTGCAAGACCAGATGCAGAGGAAACTCACCCTGGAGAGGTTCCAGAGAGAGGTACCTCACCCAAACCTTCACTTATTTACCCCCAGTGTTTCACAGCCCTGTGTCTGAGGGCAGATCCAGAATTCTGTAAAAAGTAATCCTTATATGTTAGAGTTTTATATATTCAGATAGTATAAACTGCCATAACATTATGGTGCCTCTAAAGGGGTGGGATTGGGTCAGAGCATCTCCAAGACATCAGGTTTGGTGTCTGGTGTTCTTGTATGCAGTGGTTTGGTACCTACCACAAATGAACCATTGGAAGGGTTCACATGGGAGGCGAGTGATCGATGGCGCACATGCAGAGCAAAGGTTAGCAGTCTGGTCTGCTCTGACAGAATAGCTACTTAAGCACAGATTGCTGAAAAAGTTAATGCTGGATCTGATAGAAAGGTGTTAGGACAGTTAGTTGTGTAGCTGCAGAACAGTCGGTGTGTCCATGCTGACCCGTGTCCACCACTGAAATCACCTACAACTGGTGTGTGAGCATCAGACTAACTAATGAAACATGTTTTGTTTTACATCACGTGGATGCCCCGGTGCACTTACCTGGGGACGATATGCACAAGGATGCCTTCTGCTGAAAAACATTGAGTCCTGGAACACATGTGGATGTTCCTCTGACGTGTCACCTACCTAAACATTGTTACCAAGTAAATCTCTTAATGGTAACAGTATTTCATATTGTAAGAGGCAGGATAACGTGTCCAGGAACGACCTGAGGAACACGACAAAGGTGTTTAGTCGACATCCTCAGATCTCAATTCGACCGAGAATCAGTAAGACGTGCAGGTCAAACAAGTTCGATCCATGGAGGCTCCTCCTCACAGCATACAGGATTTGCTGTTGTAGAATCTACGCCTCAAAGGGTCAGAGCTGTTTTGGTGGCACAAGAACCTACACAATTTGACAGAGGGGTTTAATGGCATGACTTATCTGTAATATTCTGAGTATTATATATTCGCTGCAGTTACACTGGACTTTCCCATCTGAGAGTAACAGTAATGTCGAACTTCAATTAATTTGACATTGTCATCATTGACAGGTGAATGATGTTCTTCAGGAGGATTGTGGGAATCAGATTAAAGACCCGTGTGTTCTCTCTGGTCTCTTACAGAATCCAGGGTTTGACTTCAGTGGGGCAGAAATCTCTGGAAACTTCCATGGCGGTGGACCGGATTTCAGCAGTTTACAGAAGTAACTTATAATTCAGGAGAATAAGACTTTGTAAAGTCTGCAGGTTTTTTTTTGTGCTCAATTGGATATTAAAGGTGGGGTGCACGATCTCTGAAAGCCAGTGTTAAGAGATGTGCGATTCTCTACCCAACTCTGCTGCATACTTAAAATATAAAATGTTCACGGATTGTTTTAAAGCCAAAATGTAAAGTCTCTCAAAGTCTTTGGGCCCATAATACAGATCCAAGTAAAAGGTACCATTTTCCTCCTCATTATTTCAAGCCCTCACAGTCTAGTGAAGAATTTGGCAACATGGTGTATTTATTATTGACAGGACCACAGTGTGTGGACACTTGTCATTGGTGAGCAAATCAGATGAGTGAAAAAAAAAAAAAAAAAAAAAGGACAAGTGAGCAAAGTTAGCGTTTCAATAAGTGTTTTATTGAAAGGTCCATGTTCAGGGTACCACTCATTAATTTGGTCAAATCAAATAACATTTAAATCAACTCAATTGTCTGTTAGTACCCTTGAGAAAACAACGACTTTTGTCCTGATTAACAATTTAAGCCATTAGACCTCATCCATGTAGTTTAATTTTAAACCCTGACCTACAAAATCAAAAGGTCAGTCGTATTAGCGTTTAGTGATGGATCACGTTAACTAACCGCTGCTGAACAAAACAGCAGTTAAAAAGAAAAGGAACTTCTATATAATCACCTTGGGCAGGAGTGTGCTAGAGGACAGTAACAACCTAGGGTGGGAGTTAAGGGCTTTGGGCCGATTTCTTGGTTCCTCTGATGTTCGTTTTATCACAAAACCCTTCTCCCTCCTCTTCCACATAGTGGACTGAGGACCTAGGCGGTTCAATACTTTCAACTGCTTTAAACAACCAGCGCAATCAGGCACCGATTTAAATGAGCAGGCCACATACACACCCTTGAGCCGGTCAAACCACTGGAGTTACAACCTTCTCTGGCTGAGGGCCATCAAAAAACTTGACTAGAGTTTTCCAAAGTCAAATATTTGCAAGCTCATAGAAAAATAAAGTTTAAAAAAAAAAAGTTTCCGTACAGATCTTCACACTTGATACAGACATTCTGTCTAGAAGCCAATATCAAAACAGTACATTAGTCAGAAATTAAAGAGGACAATAAAAGGGGGAAGGGAAAAAAAAAAAAAAAAAAAGCCACACTGCAGATTTTAAAAGGCAGATTCAGGGATTGTGGGTAAATGAGCGATCTTGTAGTAACTGTGCTTCAGCTGTCGAGCTGTTCGTCCTGAGATGATCCAGCGCAGTCTCTGGCTGTTGGGCTTCCAGCACTTGGTGGAAGAATAATCAGTCAGGCACTTGGAGATGAGCTCCCTCACACACACCAGGTCCCCATCTTTAATCTATAGGAAGAAACACCAAATGGGAACCTTTTAGATCATACCTCTTTGTATTCAAGTGAACAAAACTCTTAGTCATGGTCAATATTTAGCTGAGCAGTAGCTACGAGGTGTAATGATTGAGGGCTTAGATTAAAAGCAATCACACAGTATTGACATAGGACAAACAGGGGGTGTGTAATGTAATGCTAATGTAAAAATAAATTAAGCAAGGTGATTTGCCTGTAATTCACACCTTCGAGTAGTCCTATATGGTCTACATAAGCATTCACAAGTTGACCATATGCACTTGTCTGTGCTGCCAAACACAGCTGTGAACATCACACACACAACATGGATGAAGATTTTGCACATGAGGGCAAAGATTTTAATAATGCATGTACTTACAGCTTCTAATGGTTTACATTTATTTACTATCCAGACTGCAACAAAAGGAGTTAGATACAGCTGAATGACTAAACCTGGAGGCTGAAGTTGTAATGGCACAACATGTACACAATCTGTTAAATAAGTAATTGTGTGCACATCCCACTTTCTGGCAGGTGCAGGACAAGAGAAACTGCTAAAGTTTTTAAAAAAAAAAAAAAATAAAAAAAGTCCACACCACTGTTTAAACTCCCATATTTATTAATTTGTTTAAAAAGCAACGTGTCGACCCTGCTGGGTCTTCAGGCAATGGCCACTGAGTTTAAACAGTGTTGGACATTACTTTTTTTTTTACTACAACATGTACACAAGACTTTGTGACCATACCTCCTTCTCCTCTTTCGAAGCATTTTGCTTTTCTTGTACATAACAACATGTACACACAAACACTACTTACTGACAGCTGGCGCTGAAGATCCTTCACTGCATCTCTCAGAGCTTGTACTGCCTCGAACTCATGCTGCTCCTCAACCTCAAGAGCTAGCAGAGCCAGCGCCACCAATGAAGGCTGATTTTAGGGGGGGAAAAAAATTTTTATTCAGGGAAGAGAGGGGAAAAAAGAAAAAAAAAAAAAAGTCACTTCAATGCAACTTGATTTGTAAAGTGTCATTTCTAGATAAATCTGAGCCACTATTCTCCTTAGGTGCCACTTGTAATGGGAAGGAACCATTTAGGAGGAAAGCAAGTGTTGAATATTAATTCCCAGTTATAAATAGTTAAATGTATGAAATGTACAAATGGCTTTATGGAGTGACTCATTACACAATACATGCAATGACGTTTAGTCATTAATTACTGTTTGGTTTCTTGCAAATTTCAGAGTATACCCTTACTCACCCTTAGCTTTGTGAAGGCAAAGGAGCAGTGGCAGGCCTTCAGTTGAGCCTCAAGTCTCTCGATAAGAATCTTTTTACTGTGTTGTGGGAGATCAGAGTCATTAACACTGAATCATCTGGAATTTAAAAGTACAGAATTACACTGTGCCTAATACAGTAAATACAGAAAGTGGCCGTTTTGTTCACCTGTCAGCATCCACTTTCTCCTGTATGTAGCTGTGAAACAGTCGGACAAAATGCAGCGCTGTTGGACCTTTAACCTTCCAGTAGAGCTTTTCCAGAATTATCTTCTCCATCCTCATCATGTCCGAAACAGTGAAGCGGTTCTGGCTGATTCGGATCAGATCGCTAGCCAGAGGGACGTTCTTCTCCTCTTCAGAGGTCTTCACAGCAATGTAGAAGCAGCAAAGGCCAACACAGGACAGGTGCTTGGGCTGGATCTGTGAACAAGAGAAATTAAACTCCAGTTTTACACAAGCACAAAGGTCAGGTAACTCATGGATCATGATCTAAACTGAAAACATTACAAAGGTTTAGCCAAAACAAACGTGTTCCTCATCCCACTTGAAATTGAGAAGCAGAGACATTTGGCTGTCTGTTTGCTTTGCCCTAGAATAAAAGGGCAATTCAAATGTATTTGTATAGCGCTTTTACCAATTAGCATGGTCTCAAAGCAACTTTACAGAACAAACAAAACGTTAATACACGTACAGGTATAACCTCCAAATATGTACTGTGGAAGGTGGTTTCGAGAGAGAGAAAGAGAAAAGAAAAAAAATAAATAAAAAAATCCCTACACAGTGTAAACATCTTGTATCTCCAACCTGAGTCATACCTTCATCGCAGACAAAAAGCGATCCAGGAGGCTCACAGCGAGGGCGAACGTCTCAGCGCTGAACCCAAAAAAGCAAGTCAGAGAAAGAAGATCTTTCACCTCAAAGTCCCTCATCTTCGAGGTCATCCTCATACCGTTGTCGTGGGCCGACTCCAGGACACGGAGGCCACACGGTTTAGGTTGACACCGGACCTCCTGCTCTAGAAGAGCTTTCAGCTGGAGTACAAATGGCAGACCTTCTGCACCACTCACTGTCTCAATCATCTAAACACAAAGAAAACCTTCATATCATCCATCAGGGTCATGTACGCATAAACCTTTTTTTATTAAATACTAGTCAGCTTGAAAGTACAAGTAATTCTACATTTAAAGGTCATACAATAGGTTTAAGCCCATGTTACAGACCATACATTTGTTCCTTTGAAAATGTCAGTACCTTTATGATCATGTCTATTTAAAGCACCACAGATTTTACAACTTCGCTAATGTGTAAAAGGAGTGAATCACTCGTGCTGTTGCAGGAAAATCACCAGCACAGCTTGTTACCACCATGAAATAGAACAGCACATCATGCAGCTTTAAATCAGCTGAAATGTTGGAGAAGTCAATGTCTCAGTTTATAATTACATTAAAAAAGACACATTAGTGAAAATTAGAGTAATAATCATGGGGGCAAGCAAGGATTTGATGGCTGAGTGACAAAAATGAGAAATTCTTGAGCTCAAGCCCTCATTCACACCCATCATGGTGAAGGATCACAATTGGCTTACCAAGTGGCAAATATGACTGACAAAAACTAAAACGTTTGCCAAGCCTTTGGCTGAATCCATTTGTTTATTATAGCTATATATTTTGTATAGTTACTAGTTATAGACTATTGCACCTTTAAGACTGAAAAGTTAAGTGAATTAATATACACATGCGATCAATCACGTATGGGTTGAAAGTCAGTGAGACGTTTAATCAAACTACAGTAATTCATTCATCCTTGTTAAATTATACAGTGTGTACAACACAGAATATGGAGGCCAGTCATCCATATTGGTTGCTGTTAATCAAGGATTTTTTCCCAACCGTATTATGGCAAGGGCTAAATCCTACACGAGGATTGGCTGGTCGTTCCTAATTATGCAGATTGAGTGAAGAGCTAGCCAATCATAACGAAAGCGCTGAATGCGTCTAGGCGATTCGAGAAAGGGAGGCGGGACGTGTCGGAATACGGGTGGGAAGAAATGAAATCACCGCTTCGGGTGTTATGTCTGGACATGCTCAGGATACGATACAGCTTGACCTTTAACATATGGAAGGGTATTTACAAACTAATAAAAAGCGCATTTAAACTGAGTTATACACATGTACACAATACACATTAAAACATGAGTTATACACCTTTACATTGTTTAGAAACTTTTACACTTCTTACAAAAGTCTTTTTTTGCTTTACGTCAATAATAAATGACGTTTAATAAGAATTTAGACGATAATAAAAACCTACACAATCTTTTGTACGACACAAATCATGAAACACCGCACCGATGCACCGTTAACGTTTTAAGCGTAAAAGATAGCGAGAAACTCGAGCTAGCAAGTCAACATAAATACAAAATGGCGAACTTACCTTCGGTTCTTTTATAGTACAGGCTTTCAGAAGCGCGAGAAATAATTTAATAAGATTAAAAAAAAAAAAGCTAAATAAAAGCTTGAGCTAAAGAAAGGAAATTGAAAATGTTATAAAGTGTATGTTTAAAGCTAGTAATTTAAATTTCTGCCCAGCACACTCCCTGACCCTTGGTGTCAGGCAGCTGCTCATGCAGCCGCGTCGACCTTTTATAGTCCACGGACAACGGGCGTCGTGAACATTAGAACCATTTCATTGGTTGGTGTTAAAAGGGCGTTCTTTCATACTGCATTTTTATTGGTGTGTCACGTTGTAGACTCACAAGCCACGCCTACTTACAACAACCGATGCCTTTTTAGTGCTTGAGTGTCAGTCGAACTGATTGCAGATCAGTGTAAAATGATCGCCGTTACCATGGTGTGTTCTAGAAACTACCAAAGTAATATAACACTAATCACAACATACTGTATGGAGGAGACACATCATGTGTGTAGTGATTAGTACTAAAATAAGATGAAACAGATGGTCATTTGTGTTTTTTTTGGTAAATCTTAAGGTCTAAATATTCTAAAAGCAGCAATACTTACAAATATACAAACTTTCTTTAAACTTGAACATGAACACAAAGTCGAATCAACACCGTAAACACCATAAAGTCTTTTTTTATTTATTAATTGAAACTGTTATGTGCTGAATAAATGTTTACTGGGAAATACAAAAATTACAAAAATTAAAAATTAAAAAGAATTTATTTATTTTTTTTTTAAATACCAAATATTTTTTGGTATCAGTTACAAACTAAAATGATTCTATAAACCAAAATGGTTCTTGAGATTTTTGACCCCAAAATGATTTGACAATACCTCGTGTTACAACTTTGATAGTCTGATCATTAAACACGAACATTTATTTCAAATCTTGCTAAAATGTGTGTTAGGAAGAAACCTCTGCTGTTTTCTTCGTCGTCTTCTTTTTTCTTTTTTTCTTTTTACCCTAAGCGAACATTCCACCTTTTAAAAATGTATTCCTCTTATATCTTTATTAGCTTATATTAAGTGCAAAAAAAAATAATAAATCCATAGCATGTTATACAAACGTTAATTACGATGCAACCTGAAGAATCCTTATCTTAGGCATCGAAACAGGTTTTCATGAACAATTTAAAATAATCTGCCATATTTGTGCGTTAGAAATGTTAATGAAATTGGATGTGTATTTTTTTAATATATAAACAACCAAATTGAAGTAAAAGTTTTAAAAAAGTTAATATTTCTATTTTAGCGGAATGCGTTTAGAGCCTCATGATTTTCTCAAGCCATGAATATCTGACCCAAACTCATTGTCCCAGAATGCCTCTCTTCTCCAGCTGCTTTAAGGCCACATGGCACTACAAATACACTGTCCCTTTGCTCTGAGAAACAAATCCTATAGTAGCTCTGAAGCACAGTCAGTTAAATTTATACATAAAACCTGCATTTAATTTGAGAATTGAATACATGATTTATCAGTACAATATCACTGGTTTATAAAATAATAAAACACGCTTTACTCAATACAAGACCATTAACATGTCAGAAAGAAACATCTAGTAGTTTATTCTGATGCGTAACAGATAATTTAGTATCTCAGTTAATATCAAACTCAATATTAATAACGGACCATTTACAATTACAACCGATGAATTTATTTAAGCAACACGTTTAATAAGGCTGTGTATTAGAAAGTCTGCTCTGATTCCATGCAGCTTTATATAGTCACCAACCTTAAAATGAGTGTTTCAAAGAAAGAAAGAAAGAAAGAAAGAAAGAAAGAAAGAAAGAAAGAAAATTAAGAAAAAATAGTCAATATAGAGAATAGAGACAGAACAAGGAATAAAGCAATGAATGACAAGTAATAAAGATATTTTTATCAGTTAAATAAAGAAGAAGAAGTATCATCAGTAATGTGAAGAATGAGGAAAGAAAGAAAGAAAGAAAGAAAGAAAGAAAGAAAGAAAGAAAGAAAGAAAGAAAGAAGGAATAAAAGAAAGAAAGAAAGAAAGAAAGAAAGAAAGAAAGAAAGAAAGAAAGAAGGAATAAAAGAAAGAAAGAAAGAAAGAAAGAAAGAAAGAAAGAAAGAAAGAAAGAAAGAAGGAATAAAAGAAAGAAAGAAAGAAAGAAAGAAATAAAGAAGGAATAAAAGAAAGAAAGAAAGAAAGAAAGAAAGAAAGAAAGAAAGAAAGAAAGAAAGAAAGAAGGAATAAAAGAAAGAAAGAAAGAAAGAAAGAAAGAAAGAAAGAAAGAAGGAATAAAAGAAAGAAAGAAAGAAAGAATAAAAGAAAGAAAGAATAAAAGAAAGAAAGAAAGAAAGAAAGAAAGAAAGAAAGAAAGAAGGAATAAAAGAAAGAAAGAAAGAAAGAAAGAAAGAAAGAAAGAAAGAAAGAAAGAAAGAAAGAAAGAAAGAAAGAAGGAATAAAAGAAAGAAAGAAAGAAAGAAAGAAAGAAAGAAAGAAAGAAAGAAAAAGAAGAGCAAAATGCAGGATTTCAAAAAAGAATAATCAGAGTAGACAGAAAAGAAAGAATAAGAAATGAATTAGGAATAAAAGACAACAAATAAAGATTTTTTTTGTAAAATTCTAAGAGCTAATTAAATATGGAAAATAGAAAAAGAAAGAAAGAAAGAGATAGAGAGAGAGAGAGATAGATAGAGAGAGAGAGAGAGAGAGAGAGAGAGAGAGAGAGAGAGAGAGAGAGAGATGAGTTATGGTGTGTAACACTGGATGACTGTGTAGTGACCCAACACAGAAAGTCCCTCTGTAGTCACAGCTACTATGTGCACAGTGTAAGTGATACCATCAAATCAGTTCCTGATGGAGTTACAGGTGAGCTGTGAGCAGGTGTTTTATTATAGACGAAGGAAAGGTGCAGCTCCATCAGATGATGTTGTCCTGATAAATATGTAAAACTGATAATCCTTCAGCTATAAAAGAAAAGAGAGAAACTGAATGACAGCAAAAATACAGACTGTTAAACGCTGCAGCAGCTTCTGAGTTAAAGGAAGAAGAGGAAGAGGCTAAAGATTAGATGGGTTAGACGGCTGAGTGATTTTTTTATTCTGAGAATTCTTTACCTTTTGCCTTTCACACACACACACACACAAACACACACACACACACACACACACACAAGGGGAGACAAAGTGGTGTACTTAAGAACTCACCTTTTCTTGTCTTTGGAGGTCTGGAGTGAGAGAGCCTGCAGTGTTTCAGCTGCCATCTTCCTCCTGTTAAAGGAGTTCATCTCCTCCTCTAGCTCTCTGCGCTTCTCCTCCAAAGTCTTCTTCTCCTCCTGGTGCATACGCTTGACACGCTCGAAACGTTCATGCAGCTTCACAAACACACGAGAAAACACTAAACGAACCGTACAGAAATTCACCATCCTGCAGATTTAAATCTGATAATATTATAAAGATGTATGCTAAAGTTTAGATTCATTAATACCCATGACCTCTGACCTCTCTCTCTCTCTCCTTCAGCTCAGCCTCTGTCTCCTTTACTTTAACGACGAACATCTGCCGCATGTCCTCCTCCATGCGCTGCAGCTCTGCGACAAACTCTCTCCTCTTAGCCACGTATGTTTCCTGCAGACTGAGAGATATGAGAGATCTGAGAGGTCTAGTGAATAATCTAGTAAAATTCTCTCTAATATCTCATCTCAAGTATGCCTTGGTTTGAGGATTAAGTGAAGAGAAACACTGATCTAAGGATGAAAGGCAGAGGACATGGCAACCCGTGAGCAGTACCTGAAGGGCTGCATGTCAGCGTCGTGGTCTTTGAAGCCCATTTCCTCTAGTTTGCAGCGACGGTAGAGCTCATAATGACGTGCGTGTGTCTGCTCCCGCAGGTCCTCCATGTTCACCCGGATCAGCATCTCTCTCAGCTTTACAAAATCACAGTGGCTCTCATTCTCCACTGCGCTTGAACACACACACACACACACACACACTCTACTTACATTTTATTTTACAACCTATAGTACTGCAGATGGAAGGAAGGAAAGAAGGAAATAAGAAAGAAAGAAAGAAAGAAAGAAAGAAAGAAAGAAAGAAAGAAAGAAAGAAAGAATAATCAGAGTAGACAGAAAAGAAAGAATAAGAAATGAATTAGGAATAAAAGACAACAAATAAAGAAATTCTTAAAAAAAATTCTAAGAGCTAATTAAATATGGAAAATAGAAAAAGAAAGAAAGAAAGAAAGAAAGAAAGAAAGAAAGAAAGAAAGAAAGAAAGAAAGAAAGAAAGAAAGAAAGAAAAGTTATACTAAAATGACCACCAAAGATTTAGAATTGATTCTGAAAGTGTGAAGCAATGCATTCTGGGACGTAGCATATCCCATGGCTAAATACTGTAAAGCAGTGTATGGTATCAGTACTCACCCTGTACCACTCCCCATGGGTACTGCCTGGCTCTAACCTGCTTATTTCCCACTTTAACCTCCTCTCCACTTCCCACCACAGCAAATGGCAAATGAGCCTGTGACAAAAAAATCGGACACTCCGACACAACAGCGGTACAAACACAATAACCGTTTATAAAACATTCTGAAGTGGAGTTTCACTCACGTTCATGGAGGAGTTGATTTCCGCTACAGCTTCGTCGTCTGTGGGGAACTGATAAATCTGGACGCCATTGCTCACAAGCTCGCTCATGATCTTAATCTTGAATTTGTGAAGCTCAGATTTGGAGATCGTGTCTGCTTTAGCGATAATGGGAATGATGTTTACCTACCAAGCAGAAATGTAATTAAAAACTGATTCCCTGATCTGACAGATATACTGACAGATATACTATACAAATTCACCATCCCTATATCTACTAATATCACTAACTGTAATTAAAAATAAATTAATTAAACACCTTTTTTCAGTGTCAATTGGCTAACACTAGAAAGTGCTAGTGCTAGTTAAGTGTGTAGGGCGGACAGAATGATGCCCAGGTTTTCATGCCTGACGTTATGAAAATTTCATGATGTTTGTATAAACAAACAACCAGCAATGAACCCAAATACAAAACAACAGCACAACAAAAACAAATATAAAACAGCAAACAAAAAAGCAAAAAAAAAAACAAAATATGCCTGAAAACACCAAGGAAATAATAAGCAAACAAAAATATGAATCGATAATAAACAAACATGAAATAAACGTAAACAGACGAATAAACAGTGAACCATAAAAAAAGTAAATATAAACAATAAATAAGTATGAACAAATAAACAAATGTATACATGCATACGATACAGTCCTTATGTTCACAAATCAGCAGAAGCGCTGTAGCTGAATAAATCTTACCTTACTGTCCAGCATCTTCATGGTGACCAGATCGAGGGATCTGAGCGAGTGGCCTGTCGGGGTGATGAAGTACAGGCAGGCGTGGATCCTCGTGTCGTGGTAGTTAAAGAGTGAACGTTTGATCTTCAGCTCCTCTTGGAGGAAATTCTCAAATTGGGAATCTATATAATCTGTGATGGGTTTATAGCTACAGAAAAAAAAAATCTATAATACATAACATCATTTTAACATTGAAAATTATGAGCTTAGACTTAAAGCTTCACAAGCTATAAACATTTATAACACAATGTACCATTATCTTTTACTTTCTAACAGGTATTGAATGCTCAGATCGTCATATGCTATATGTTTAGCCTGAATATTTCTTTAAATACAAGCTTGGGGTGAAAAGAAACCATATTTAGCATTGTTTCCTGAGGTAAATGTGTCATGAAACTTGATATGAATGAAGATTTTATGTTAGCCACGTTAGCTTACATAGCTCTGATTTAAAAAAAAAAAAAAAAAAAAAAGGCTTGGTTGATTGGTGACATCTGATGTATGTGGAAAGATTTGCTTTCTTGACAGACAAGACTACTGCTTAGAAAGCTAAATCCTTTGTTTAATAAAAATTAGCATGTAGAAATGTATAAAAGATTAGCAACCTAAAACAATATGTCCTTCTACATGCTTAGCCTTTATTCCCACTTCATTGTCCAGAGTGTTAAAATACGTCATTTCACAAACCTCTCTTCTTTATTGACCTGGTCACCAAACCCCACGGTGTTGACGATTGTCAGCTTGAGCTCCACGTTGCTCTCCTGCAGCTCATATGTCCTGGGGTGTAAATACACACCGCTTTCATAGTGACTGGCCTCCTCATTTTCAAATATTGTGTTAAACAACGTGTTCATTAGTGTTGATTTTCCAATCCCGGTTTCACCTGAAAAGAAAGCATGCCTCACGGTTTTACACAAAAGTTGTACCAGACATTAATCTTGTAATTTTAGCACATTTTGGTTGTGTGTTTTTTTATTTATATATTTTTTGAGAGATTGGTAATTGGGTTTGGTTGTAAGGAGGTCAAAAGAGGTAATAAGGTCGAATGTGAGAATTAAGAACACAAAAAAGGAGGTGTGCTACTGTAGCATAGCGAATAATGAATAAAATGAAACATGTCATGTGTGAATCGAAGTTAAATGACTCTAAGAAGGAATTCTGAGTGATCACAGAATCTGTATATTGGATAAATATAAAGTATATGAGAGTTCTTGCTCACCGACACAGAGGATGTTGAAGCAGAAGCCTTGAGACACTGATTTGCTAACCAGCTGATCCGGGAGGCTGTCAAATCCAACATGGCCGCCAAGTGTCAGAGTCCTCATTTCCTCAGTCTGAGTGGTGAGAGAAATGACTCAAACACTTTACACCAAATTCTAACATCTGCTCGTTCTGATCAGATTAAACACAAAAAAATGGCATAAGAATAGTAGCATCAAAGCAACATGCTTTCAAATGTTAAAAAGTCTTTCAAATATAAAAAATGCACTAAATTATACATTTATAATTATATTATATTGTATATCTAATAAAACCACTAACTGAAAAAAAAACATCAGTGACACTTTGCTAACACTAGAAAGTGCTAGTGCTAGTAAAGTGTGTGTGTGTGTGTGTGTGTGTGACAGAGTGATGCTCAGGTTTTCATGTCTGATGTTATGCATATTTCATTATGTATGTACAAACAAACAACTAACAAACAAACCCGAATACAAAACAACAAGCAAACAAACAAACAAATAACAAACATATAAACAGGTACAGTGGGGCACGGTGGCTTAGCGGTTAGCACGTTCGCCTCATACCTCCAGGGTTTGGGGTTCGATTCCCGCCTCCGCCTTGTGTGTGTGTGGAGTTTGCATGTTCTCCCCGTGCCTCAGGGGTTTCCTCCGGGTACTCCGGTTTCCTCCCCCGGTCCAAAGACATGCATGGTAGGTTGATTGGCATCTCTGGAAAATTGTCCGTAGTGTGTGATTGCGTGAGTGAATGAGAGTGTGTGTGTGTGCCCTGTGATGGGTTGGCACTCCGTCCAGGGTGTATCCTGCCTTGATGCCCGATGACGCCTGAGATAGGCACAGGCTCCCTGTGACCCGAGGTAGTTCGGATAAGCGGTAGAAAATGAGTGAGTGGGAGAGTAAACAGGTACATATAAACCAGCAAATAAACAATAAACTAACCAAAAACAAATATCTATGCATGAAAACACAAAGGAACTGATTACATACATATAAACAAACAAACAAAAATTCTAATCAATAATAAACAAACATCAACACAAAAGACAATGAACAAAGAGTAAAGCACCTAACAATTAAGTAAATATAAACAAGAAAGCAAACAGAAATAGAGATAGATAGATAGATAGATAGATAGATAGATAGATAGATAGATGAAATAATAAATAAATAAATAAATAAATACATTCACTCATTTTCTACCGCTTATCTGAACTACCTCGGGTCACGGGGAGCCTGTGCCTATCTCGGGCGTCATCGGGCATCAAGGCAGGATACACCCTGGACGGAGTGCCAACCCATCACAGGGCACACACACACTCTCATTCACACACTACGGACAATTTTCCAGAGATGCCAATCAACCTACCATGCATGTCTTTGGACCGGGGGAGGAAACCGGAGTACCCGGAGGAAACCCCCGAGGCACGGGGAGAACATGCAAACTCCACATACAAGGCGGAGGCAGGAATCGAACCCCCAACCCTGGAGGTGTGAGGCGAACGTGCTAACCAGTAAGCCACCATGCCCCCCTTAAATAAATTCAATCTTTGTAAATAAACTATAAAATCTTGATACATTCTTTCCTCTTTTTTTTTTAAACCCAGAGATGAAGAAGAGTTGATTATTGTTTTTTTATGCATCATGTACAGTATAAAGATAGGTTTTAAACAGGGTTGAATGGAGACCTGAGGCTCATTGTAGAAAGAAGACCAGAACCAACACTAAGCAGCCCGCTGACACATTCAGAGTGCCAGCTTCTCTCCAAACACAAGCAAAGTGTTTCACACAGCAGTCCGTTCCACACGCTGGCACTGATACACAACTCTCAAATGCACACACACATACGCACCCAAGCAACATAAAGGTCTCTTTATAGACACCCCCCCCCCCCCCCCACACACACACACACACACACACTGTCACTTTTCTCGAAAATACACAAGTTCCTCTTTTTTCAAAATGTTGTGATGGTAGCTGACAAACACTGCAGGATCTGGCAACCCTGTATTCTATATACATACACGATCAAAGAGAGTATTATAATGTCTGGTGAATACTGTACAAAGCTAAACATCCTCGAGTGATAAAAACTATTTTGAACATCTAAGGAAAAAAATTTTTAAACTAAGAAAATTCAAACGACGTGATATGAAGAAAGACAGTAATCATCCAAACTGTTTGTCTCTGTGTATTTACAAATGTTCTCAGGTTTTGCCACATGGATATATCTGCAGATCAAATGATCATGACGATACAGAGTAAATAAACCAACACTTACAGGGTACGTTTCTGCATCCACAGCAGCCATTCTGATCTATAAGAGAAGCTGAAGGTCTACAGATTCATCTGTTCGGTCTCCGATACTTAGTTTTCTCTGACACTTTCAGCAGGGCCCCTTGACAGAAACTCCCCCTTCACATTAAAATGCAGCTGGTGGAGCTGAGATGCCATCCTCTGAGCATGCTAACATCCTGGCACGGAATTACTGCTTTAGCCTGTAGAGATGTGCACAGAGAACACACTCCGTATCGATGATTACTTGCATGTGTTTTATCTTCACTAACTATTCAACAGACTTAGAAAATGCTGATAATTTTTTTTTTGAAACACAGTGCTGTCTGGTGAATTCTCTAATCTGATTGGTCAGAATCATGGACTCAGACAAAACTTACATTTTAGCATGAATAGGGTTCTTGATGACTCAGCATTGGTTTTCCTCATGTGATTTTCTTTAACGAAGATCTGATCATTTATTGATACTGAGAAATTTTTCTGTAGGGAGACGTTTATTTGTTACATTTATGGAAGGCGTCTCCAGTGAGATACCAGAGAAGCTGGTGAGCGAATGACATAATACGAAGTTGTCTAAGTAACTGTCAAAGTTTTATTTAATAGTTAAAGTACAAATTGATAGTTAATAAATAGAAAATTGTTATTTTGGGACAAACTGCTGTGGTATAAGCGGAATAGAATTTAGAGCATGATTCTGTAGGAAAATGATCACACTTCACATACAGAGGCATTTATTTATCTTCTTGGCAAAGTTTGTGTGATGAATTCCGACGTTATTTCAATGTGGGCGTGGTCTATTCCATGATGACCCCGCCCCCCATCTGCATGGCAGGAGGCCTCAGTAAACGGTTTAATGAGGGCCGAAATGAATTAAGTACCTTCATCATCATCATAACAGCAACTGAAAGAATATATTTTTGGAGGTACGGTGTTTTTCACTCCAGTACAATTCCAGAGACTTGTAAAACCTCTGAATGAAGTTTGGTGAGTTGGTTTAAAGAGTTTAGTACCTCATTACCAGTAGATGGCTCACCTCACAATATAATAACTCTCTTTCCCAGACACCAGTTTAAAGAACAAAATTATTTACTAAGATGAAGTCTTTTTAGGGGGCACGGTGGCTTAGTGGTTAGCACGTTCGCCTCACACCTCCAGGGTCGGGGTTCGATTCCAGCCTCCACCTTGTGTGTGTGGAGTTTGCATGTTCTCCCCATGCCTCGGGAGTTTCCTCCGGGTACTCCGGTTTCCTCCCCCGGTCCAAAGACATGCATGGTAGGTTGATTGGCATCTCTGGAAAATTGTCCCTAGTGTGTGATTGCGTGAGTGAATGAGAGTGTGTGTGTGTGCCCTGCGATGGGTTGGCACTCAGTCCAGGGTGTATCCTGCCTTGATGCCCAATGACGCCTGAGATAGGCACAGGCTCCCCGTGACCAGAGGTAGTTCGGATAAGCGGTAGAAAATGAATGAATGAATGAAGTCTTTTTAAGAATTAATACATTGAGAACAATATTAAGCATTACTACTACTACTACTACCACTACTAATCATCATCATCATCATCATATTCCATCCAAGTGGCATTGTGAGGGTGGGGCTTCATGGGCTTAAATCCCTCATGTCCTGTAAAAAGTCCTAGGTGAGGACTGAAAACATTTTACACCACAAATAATGTACAAGACTTAACAGTACAAACAGTCCGTTAGTGCTTGTTTTACACGTTCATTCTGCTACAGTCAGCTTTCATACATAAATGTTGAGCTGTTAAACAGAACAGTACCTATTCCGGTCAGCAGGTGGCACTGTTGTTAGTATGCGACCATTAGACAATCGTCATTCATTCATTATTCATTGGAAGAGTTGGTGATGTAATAATAACGCAACTGAGGGTGAGTCATAGTCTCAGGGGGCTAAAACCCTCATCCCTTCGGAACCCTAGCAATGCCCCTGTTCTATCCATCCATTTTCTGTAGCACACAGGGATGCAGGGAGCTTAGTGTCCCAGGGTTACAAGGTAGGGGACACCCTGGACTGGGTGCCAATCAATCACATGGCACAATCACACATACACAGACATAGACATGCCAATCAGCCTACAATACATCTTTGGACTGAGGGAGGAACCCGGAGCACCTGGAGGAAACCCCCAAATCATGGGGTGAAGATGCAAACTCATGGTGGTGGTGGTCCATGGTGGTGTGAGGCAAATGAGCTAACCACTAACCCACTAATAATAATAATAATAATAATAAGAAGAAGAAGAAGAAGAAGAAGAAGAAGAAGAAGAAGAAGAAATGCACTCACTTAGCATTAAGTGTCTAAAGTAGGCTAATATCCAACCTGTGTCTGAAAAGTGTCCTACTCCCTATTCCCTAAAAAGTGGCCATGTTGTACCCCTAGAATACAGCATATGGACTGTAGTGACATGCATTATTTAGATTCTAAGAATGTAGCAGATATTCTGTCTTCACCTTTCAGATAGAAAGTGGTGTGTTTAAAACAAGATACATATGACATGAAACCAGATTAATATACGAAACAAAATTGTTCACGTTAAGTAAACAGTTATGAAGCAATTTTGGAAAACAAAACTTTTTTATACCTGAGTTTGCTAGTAGCTTTTACACCTTTACAGCTAACACACAATGATTTACAAACTATCTTGATCATGGAAATCGGTTGAAACATTTGATCATTTATAGCATGACATATTGTGGTACAATCTCAATATTTTGTCAGAGACATTTGTCTCACAGACAAACTAAATTAAAGGTGACTCTAATAATAGCCGGAGCCAGCGGTAATAATTTTGTATGTTATTTGAGCCTATGAAAACATATAACACATATAAATATATGAATATATGAATGGGAACAACCCAAAATGATCATCCAGTGGTGAGAATTTACTAAAGAGATCCTTGTTTTTTAAAGGATAGGGAAGGAGTTGAGCAGCTGTGTCCTGGCTGGAAGTTTGAACCAAGTCAATTTTGAACTAGTTCAAGAAACATGTTAACAAAAAATCGCATCTTTAAAGTGAGTATATCTGGCAACCAGCTTTTACTACACACTAAGTGCACTTGTTTAGACAGAAAATGTCTATTTCAATTTTGGAATTAATATTTATTTAATTGATTTCTGCAAATAGGGGGCACGGTGGCTTAGTGGTTAGCACGTTCCCCTCACACCTCCATGGTCGGGGTTCGATTCCTACCTCCACCTTGTGTGTGTGGAGTTTGCATGTTCTCCCCGTGCCTCGGGGGTTTCCTCCGGGTACTCCGGTTTCCTCCCCCGGTCCAAAGACATGCATGGTAGGTTGATTGGCATCTCTGGAAAATTGACCCTAGTGTGTGATTGCGTGAGTGAAAGAATGAGTGTGTGTGTGCCCTGCGATGGGTTGGCACTCCGTCCAGGGTGTATCCTGCCTTGATGCCCGATGACGCCTGAGATAGGCACAGGCTCCTCGTGACCCGAAGTAGTTCGGATAAGCGGTAGAAGATGAATGAATGAATGTCTGCAAATAGACCTGAAAATCTTAAAATAAAAAAAGGAGAAATATTTGTCACATAATTTTTTCACATTTTAAAATAAGAATTTAAAAACTTAAAAAAAATTGACAAAAGACAAGGCCATATTTTGAAACATGATTTATTTGCTTTAGATAATCTACAGCTTACAACATCCCATTAAATATCAATAATATAGTAATAATTCAAATTTCTGTTGGTTTATTGTGCTTTTTCACTTAGAGCTGGTTTTATCCTGTGATTTATTTCTCTTAAATCACGATTCAAGTTACAGAAAAAAAACGTGTGCGAGTTTACAGAAGGAAATAAACACCAGTACTGTGTAAAGCTTTGTAGTGTTATGTCTTGTGTGACAAATTTCTGCTTAAACGGATCTTAGGTTGTGTTTTTGAAATTGTCCTGAGCTTTTCTTTTATGCTTTGAAGAATTTTAGCTCAAACCCATGCTGAAATTCAGGTTGTGATCAAGAAAGTTTTTAATCATTGGGACTAATGTGTGTGAGTGGTGAGGTTTTAGAAAATTAGACTGACTCTAGGTTGATTAGTAAAAACAAAAAAAAAAAAAACGTAGATGAAATACTGACATTGTCATTGAAATGAACCTGCTAAACCCCTCACATTAAAGGAGCAGTTTGCAACTAACAAACCTAAAAGGAAAGGGGGTAGGGCTGAGCAGCCATGTTCCAGCTGGAGGCGGAACTCATTTCAGGGCCAGAAAATACAGAAACGGATTTCTGAGCTAAACAAACCAAATAAATGTATTGCACTGGATTATTACAAATCACAGTTAGTAGTGCTACTGTTTTTATGGAATTCTAGAAACACTTTAAAAAAACAAACTGCACCTTTAAAGTCAGTATAACTACAGCTATACTTGAGTGCTTCCTCAGCTACATGAAGATTATTACTTTATTATTGTTAATGATGAGTTATTAATGAACAACAGACCGGTAACCTGGACGACTTAAAACAGCGTGTACCTTTGACCTAAACAACACACACACGAGGTTGTAGTGAACAGTGAGCTCGCTGTGATTATCACCTGCTCTGCTGTTTCGATGGACTTTGACACACTTCACAGGGACTCATTAAACCATGACCTGAACCATGAGTCCCTGCATGAGCAATGTTAGTAAATCATGGCTGATTCAAATACAGAGAACTTTACAGTCTGTAACACTTTATTGATCTCTTTTTTTTTTGTCCATGAATGTACAGCTCAGTTCTTCTGAAGTACTCATTTGGCAGCGTTTTAAATCAATTGCACTGTTAAAAGAGGTCACGTGATTGTTCATTAAAGGTACACAAAGCAGGAGTCTCATAATATGGCTTGTAAATCAATTATTATTATTATTATTATTATTATTATTATTATTATTATTATTATTATTATTATTATTATTCTCACTCTCTCACTCACTATCCGAACTACCTCTCAGGCATCATCGGGCATCAAGACAGCATACACCCTGGATGGAGTTATTATTATTATTATTATTATTATTATTATTATTATTATTCAAGGCAAACATGAGCCTTTCCGATAAAACCCTGGGGTTCTAAAAAGAAACAAAATAAAAGAGAGAAAAAGATTTCGAATGTGAAGTTGAGAGAGAAAATAAACATATCTTTCACATTTCACTTGTTTGCATCATATTCCATTAATTAAATTTTTTTATCAATATAATTTTAGCTTTTACTTTTATTCTACACCTTCTGACCGAATTTAAATAATATTATATTATAATTAACTGACTACAAAGTTGTACATATTATTACTAATGTTATTAGTACTTCTTTTTATTAATACTGTGAAACTCGTACTCAGTGTACCTTTAAAGTTAACTTTTAATTCTTTTCCCCCTTTTTTTGGCAATTAAAAGTCAAAAGCAGCTTTCATTCAGACATGAACATCGAAATTACTAATCACTCAATAAAAACACTAACAGAAAATACACCTGCACATTTGTTCCTTATTACAGATGGCACATGGAGATGGTTTGGTTTTGGTTTGGCAGTAAACAGAATTACAGCGCAGTCATCGACCCTATCGAAAGTATCGTGATGTTTGATTTCCAGATACGTCAATGATCGAAATTAGTTTTGGTCCCAGAAATGGTGTAGAAAAAAGCTATGATGCCAAGCAGCTGGATTTAAAGCTAGCATAATTCTGATGTTTTGTTTAATTTCAAATCCAATCTGATGTAATGTAAAAATGTAATGTGAAAAAAAACTGAAATGAATTGTATGTACTGATAGACTGCACTGTAATTCAGAAATAATAAATTAAATAAAGAACATAGCCAATCAGAAAGAGCACCATTTCAGACATATAGTCTTTCTTTTCTAACACTAGCACATAACTGCACCATCCAAAATATTCCCCTGATTAAAAACCAGTCACTATGAACCACATCTTACAAAACAGCTGAGTCGGGGACATCCTCGAGGACAGACAGGAGGGACAGAGGAGCGGAACTTTGGCACGTTGTAAAAACACGATGAGACGAGCGGGGTTTTAATGGCCATGTTTGATGAGAGGGAGATGAGGTATTTTTCTTCTCATAATCCTTTGTTGAAGTAAACTCTCTCCACTCCTGGGTGACTGGAGCGGATCTTCTCCTGAAGCTCAGGCTCCAGGCGGCTCACAGCCATGGAGCTACACACACACACACACAGAGGGAGAGAGAGAGAGAGCGAGAGAGAGAGAGGGAGAGACAGACAGACAGACATACACAGATGCATAGACCAGAGCAAACACACACGCACACACACCAAGATACACAGAGACACAAACACATGCATGCACACACACATACAGAGACACACACAAACACACAGACACAGAGACACACACACAGACAGAGAAAGAGAGGGAGAGACACAAACACACAGAGGCATGCGCACACACACACACACATAGACACAGAGAGACACACACAGACACAGTGACACACACACACACAGAAAGAGAGGGAGAGACACATACACACAGAGAGAAAGACACAGACACAAACACAAACACAGAGGTATGCACACACGTGCATGCATACACACGCACACACACAATGCTAGTTAATCCCACTGATTAGTTTTATATGGAAGTTGAAATTCAGTATTAAACTACAGTATTTAGTCCTTCAGTACTTTTTCAGTACACCTAGAGCCTGCACTTCTTCTGGACTTTGCACAACACCCACTATCTCAGCCGGACTTTTCCATAATTGCCCAACTTGCACAACATGCACATTTTTGCACTTTAACGATATATACAACATTCTGTGTTCATATTCACACACATCAATGTACTATATTCAGATCCAGTTAATGTATTTAACCTGAGTCCTTGTTTTATTTGGCATTTTTATTTAGTTTATATGAGTAATGTGCTCAATAAATTTAATGTATGCAATTTAATATCATTTTAATTTTGAACTATATAAACCCTGAGTAGATACTGTATAGTATATTATAGTTATCTAACAGATGAAATCATTTATATTTCCGTGTAATGAAAACCATCATGATTTTATCTTCGATATTTTACTTTCCTTCATTTATTTATTTATTTTATATCCACATATTTAATAGATATAATAATATTATAATAATAGTAATAGTAAGGTACATATTTTTTTATTTGTAAATACATGAAAACTATTTTTTTTAATATATATATATATATATATATATATATATATATATATATATATATATATATATAAATAAATTAAAATATTCCAGCAAAGATTATGGCCTCATTGAGCTGGATGACAGACTGTGAAAAGATTTTATAGATTTTCTGATAAAAATTCAAATCTTTCTCGGGGTTTTATTGTGAAACTTAATTGTTAAATTGGACATTTAGTTGAGAAATAAAAGCAGCCCTGATTTTCTCACCTCTTCTGTGGGAACAGCGCACAGCACAGCGGAGTAGCGAAGACCAAGCTGAGTAGAAAGAAACATTTACAGAGGTCAAAGGTCACAGATGGCTGTAAAATAGCTGTTTAATACACCAGCGTTTCATCCGGGGCAACTCACCAGAATCCCACCAGGCCGACCTGAATGGGTGCACTCATCCACGGGAACCTCTGAAAAAGACCAGGAACACAAAATCAACCCTGCCGTGAGGGGCGGAGCTTCTATAGAGTCTGTTGTATGGGGTAATGTATGAGCTGGGACGTGAAGACTGAGCATGCTCAGAACGAACGTGTGAAACTATGCTGTAGTCATGAACAGCAGGGAGCTAATAAATAGAAAGCAGGCGAAGACATACCTTCAGGAACGCTTTCTTTTCAAGGGAGTTCATTAAAAACGGCGGAATTGCTATTAAAAAAAGAAAATAAATGAATAAAAATAAATAAAGACAAAAAAAAAATGAAGGACAATTTTTTTTCAACTGAAAGACATCTAAAATTATATTGTGCTACTATTGTTTTTTTTTTTTTAATCACTTTCTCCAACCATTATAATGTGTAACAAATGAATGCACCTCACACTCCAGGATGTGTCAACCCACAATTATTTAATTATTCATATGTTATTTAGCATTTGTTATTAATCTTGGTCTACTAGAACTGAAAAGGAATCTGTAAAGATATAAACCAAGAACGAACCCATGCCAGGAGAAGCCATGAGGATTCTGGAGATCACCACTTGTGAGATCGCTTGCTGCGCCGCTTTCGAAGACTCCCCTAACCGATTCCCATTCTCATCCAACACTGGAATGCCATGCTTCAGCTCTCTGAGAGTGAAATACAGCACAAACTCATGACTCGCATTCATCCAGCTTAGTTTGCTGCTTTGAAAGTCACACATCAGTGATGACATGTTTACCTTTGCCTCATCAGTGGAATGTTGATACAGTTAGCAGCGGCTACGGCGGCAAACGGCACGAAGCGTCCTAGGAGTGGTGAGACGTGCTGAGGAAAAAATAAATCAAATAAAAAAATCCGTTTGATATCAACATTGGAGTGTTGTGTTCATTGTGCACAAAAAAAGACCTAAAATGACCTCGATTGACATCTGGATCTTTCCATGGCTTTCATTCGATCGCAGAATTAAACACAACAGCACAAGAGAGAGGAATCGTGCTCACTGACCCTAAAAACATTATTACAGTACTCTATGCATGCTAACTTTGCCATCAATTGCTATCAGGTTAGCGTAATGAGGCTGGGCTTTATATTTAGATTTCACACACAGTGTTAGCATCTGTTTTTTAGTTTAGCTTGAAAGTTAGTGTTCATTTTGGAGTTTAGCTTTTGCTCACTATGTTTGCATACTGTTCGTTAGTTTAGCTTTTGCTTGCTATGTTAGTGTTCTGTTCACATGTTTAGCTTTTGCTTGCTATGATAGCATCCTGTTTGTTAGTTTAGTAGTTTAGCTTTTGCTTGCTATGTTAGCATTCTGTTTATAAATTTACATTTTCCTCCTTAGGTTAGCATTCTGCTCGTTATGGTTAGCATTTTTGCTTGCTATGTTAGCATTCTGTTCATTTTTTAGCTTCTACTCATTATGTTTGCAAACTAGTATGCAAACAACAAAAAGTATGCAAACATAATGAGTAGAAGCTGTTCTACTGTTTAGCTGTTGCTTGCTTTGTTAGCATACTCTTTGTTAGTTTAGCGTTTGCTTGCTATGTTAGCATTCTGTTCTCAGTATAGCTTTTGCTTGGTATGTTAGCATTCTGTTCATAAATGTACATTTTCCTCATTAGGTTAGCATTCTGCTTGTTAGTTTAGTGGTTTAGCTTCTGCTCACTGTGTTAGCATTATGTTCATTAGTTTAGCTTTTGCTTGCCATGTTATTGTTCTGTTCATTAGTTTAACTTTTGCTCACTATGTTAGCATGTTTAGCTTTTGCTTGCTATGTTAGAATTCCTTATGTTAGTATAGTAGTTTAGTTTTTGCTTGCCATGTTAGCATTCTGTTCATAAGTTTAGTTTTTGCTCACTATATTAGCCTACTGTTTTTTAGTTTAGTTTTTGCTCACTGCTATCCAAATCTTTACATTATGATTCACATAAATGAGTAAGAAGTTCAGCTTTTCTCGACTGTAACTGTTTATTTGTTACTTTAGCTTTGTGTTTACTGTGTTAGTGCTCATTTACTAGTTTAGTTTTTCCTCATTTGATTGCTAAGCCCAAAAAAAGTGTTAATAAACAGTTTTGTATGAAATCTGGAATCAATGAAGCTTATGCAGGCTTTCTCTAAGCTCCACCTACTTCACATCAAACAAAGAGAAATTTGTCCTTCTACATTAACATCAATAAAGTAATCAATCAGTAGAAAAAATAATTAAAGAATGGAATTGTTTCCTGAGGCTTTAAATTAAAGTCTGTATATGCATTTCTGCCTGAGGTGAAATGGCTACAAACTAAAAACCACACGTTACAGCCTGTGAGTGTTTGTGCAAATCCGGCAGCCCTCGTGCTGAAACATCTCCCTGCTAACACACACGCGTAAGAGTTTAGAGACACTGTTGAAGGACGCTACCTTTGCTAGCGAGTTGAGTCCTAAAGCCGTGGCCACAGCACCTGTTGTGGCCGATACGTACGCCGTGCCAAGCTGACTGAACACAGGAGGCGAGAGGTGTTTATTAATGATGTTCATTGTGTCTGGGAAGATATTTAGAAAGGATTTAACGAAACAGCCGCTCACTTTACTGTAATGGGAGCGTCACCACTACGGTTGGTGTAGTTGACTATTGCGTTGAAGGACTGATTGATCCACTGCCAGAAGAGTACTGCTGGGGTCGTCCTGGTGATGGGACAGAACAAGAAAAAAAATAAATTAATTAATTAACGTATTGTATCAGTATAGCACAGGAAGTGTATAGTGTAACAGTTTTAGTGTGACAGAATATATGTAACTCATAACTTATGTACACACTCACTGGCCATTTTATAAGGAACACCCTGTAACATGCAGTCAGCTGCAGTGTAATGCATAAATCATGCACTGAATGCACAGGTCAGGAGTTTCAGTTCATATTATGTTATACAGTGTTTGTACTGTATAACATACTGTATTATACTGTATTATACTGTATTATATCTTGTGCCACAGCTAACAAATAGTTATTCACTTACTCACAAGCTGATTGGACTTTTCACATTAAATCAACACCAAAGCAGCTCGAGTTTGAGATGCCTTGCATGTTATTAACATTACGCACCTGTATTTTAATAAATAATTTACTCTAGTGTTTATATGGCTTGTTTTTAGTGTTTGGCTTCACTGCCAGCTAAAGCGCACTGGAGACCTGATGCACATACGACAACTCATGCAGTGTGAGGAACACATACAATGCAGTGACAAGACTTCTTTTCCCTCAAACAGAAACAGTATACTCTTTATTCTATGATATATTTATGAGAATGCTGTGACGTAAATGTTGCAACGTGAACAAGACTTTACGCATAACAGACGTCACTGAAAAGAGAGCATCGTTCTGATTGCAGAAGAGTTTATTCCTGTCACTCAGAAAACACTGTTCTGTGGACTCTATGCTTCTCTGTGCTTTGGCATAACGTAGACCTGCAGCGATATATTTAATCTTTGATTTTCTCAGAATTTGCTCATTTGCAGATTCCCACTCACAACCGCTACAAATCAGGGAAGCTGAAGGCTTGCACAGGCTTCCTGCTAGACATGTCACACTCAAAGTAAAGCTCTAAACCTCTTCTAAAATCATGATCTCACAGACTGGCTGTGTCTCTGAGTGTGATAAGGGATCATAGGGATTCGTGTGTGGATGCTGTTCTGGCTGAAATGTGTTTTCTCAAGCTCACCTGTAGAAGGTCATCATGCAGCCGGTGATGGTCATATTCATGGGCACCTGAGCGGACATGCGTCCAATCAGCAGCATTTTTTCCCCCGTGTCTGGATGAAACGCAGAGTCGAAAATGTATTTGGCTCTCCAAAGCTCATCTTCTGTCAGACCTGGAGTCACCACACCCTGTCTGGGTGCAAAATATGAACCAAGTATATGACAAGCATGAAATATTTTCATGCAAAATCAAATCTACAAATACTTAATTTAACTCCCCAAAGAGAAGACCTACACTTTAACAAGCGGATTTTGAACTGGTGTGTTTGTCTGACTCTGAGGTACCTGTAATCCTGAATGATCCTGCGTGCATTCTCAAGCTGCTCGTTAGACAGCAGAACGTTGCGTGGGTCTGTGACGGTGAAGAAATGTTTAGCTCTGCCCATGAAGGTGCCCTGATCCCAGCGAGGCTCTTTGATGTTTATGGAGGTGGAGAGCTCGGCTGCCATGCTGCCTGCGGAGGAACCAAAGTGTGAGAGAAGCTCTGCTCACATCGTACTCGTATGTGTCTCGAGGAGGAACAGCAGGTTAAACTTGTTTCAGTTCCCTGCTATGAAAAGCCCCGGGGATGCAAAGTCAAAAAGCTCGGTTTGACACAAGAAGCCTCACGGTGAGAACTATCCTTCTATCCATAGTGACATCAGCTGTACATGTCCTAAAATAACACGGACTAAAAATACACCATCACGTTTTACCGCCTGGATTAGTGAAGCCCTGAATCAGCACATTGTGTTGCTATGGAAACCACTAAGCTCAGGGTCAGGGATAAAAAAAAGAAAAAAAAAAAAGGCTGCTCGCTTTTGTCTCACTTGAAGTGCTTTAGTGTATTAGGAATTAAACGATTCATTTATTCATATTAAACGATCTTGAATCATGAATAACAAAAATCACGAGTCATTAAATGTACAGTGAAGAAGAAACACACTACAGTCAATTTTATACTGAATTGATCACTCTCTATATATTTTTTTTAATTTGTCGATATTTATTTTGACATATTTGTTATTTCAATTTTTATTGCGTATATGACCAAAAAAATTTTTTTCAATTCTAAAAAATGTGAATTTTGAATGCTACGATGTGTGACATGCTCTCTGGAGCACCGTCCCAGAGTTCAAAAGCATTTTAAGAAACCTTTTTTTTAATAACTCAGCCATGACTGGTCATCAGAAGTAAGCGTAAAGTCATCAAAGTCGGGCTATACCGCTTGAGGAGATCAGCAAGAAACGCCTCAAGAAAGGCTTTTAATAATCTTTTGAAGCTGAACCCATCTTCAGTAGGACTTTGATCTCAATGTAGAACTAATTATCCAGCCAGTGTATTTTAATAAGATTAGAGTAATGTGCTCAGACTTTCTTTTTCAGTAAGAATGCGTGCTGGATTTTATGAAGCTCTCTTAAAGCAGCAGTATACCAGAGAGCCGACAATGCGTTCACATATTATCGCATGTGTCTAAGATTATCATCTCGTATATAATATATACACGGGGGCACGGTGACTTAGTGGTTAATACGTTCGCCTCACACCTCCAGGGTTGGGGGTTCGATTCCCGCCTCCGCCTTGTGTGTGTGGAGTTTGCATGTTCTCCCCGTGCCTCGGGGGTTTCCTCCAGGTACTCCGGTTTCCTCCCCCGGTCCAAAGACATGCATGGTAGGTTGATTGGCATCTCTGGAAAATTGTCCGTAGTGTGTGATTGTGTGAGTGAATGAGAGTGTGTGTGTGCCCTGCGATGGGTTGGCACTCCATCCAGGGTGTATCCTGCCTTGATGCCCGATGACGCCTAAGATAGGCACAGGCTCCCCGTGACCCGAGGTAGTTCGGATAAGCGGTAGAAAATGAATGAATGAATGAATGAATGAATGAATGAATGATATATACACCACAGTTTTTCACAGAATAGCTTATAAGGCATTACTGTGAGCCAAAGGTGGGAGTAAGTCACACATGTGCAAGTCACAAGTACTGTAAGTCTCAAGTCAAGAATGTCAAGTCAAAGTCAAGTCGAGTCTTTTTTAATATTTGTCAAGCAAGTCTCAAGTCTCAAATTTGCGGCTTAAGTCTGACTCGAGTCGTCATATGACTCGAGTCCCCCATCTCTGTTGTGAGCACACTTAGCACCCAACATCAGTATTTCATATGTATTAGAATGTGAGAGAAAAGGATTATCATTAAAGCATAAAAAAATATTACTTTTATTTTAAAAGTATTTAAAAAAATATTACAGCTTGGTAAACCTGGGATTTGAACTCACAAGCTTCTGATTAACAGCCCAACACCTTAACCACTTCCACATTAGGAATGCTATACACTCTTCTTTCAGCCAAGACAAATCTCAGATCAATGAGATCAGTACCTTATGAAGAAATGACGAATAAACATTTACAGTATGTTTAAATCATCCGTTGCCACAAGTGAACTCGTTTCTCCGGCAAGGAAGCAAAACATGCAAAAAATAGATCAGCTGTATTTCAGTGTTTCCTGAAGCATGTCTAGAAGAAACCCAAGTCACTGCACAGCTGCTCAAACACATGACCTGTCAGCTCATTAACCCACCCGAGTGGTTAAAATGGGATCTAAGGCTAAACATGACCCACCAGAGGAAAACAAAATGCTAATTTATGCTTTAAATGTCAGATTAAATGGCTGTGAATTTAAAAAAAAGTACTTGCAAAAAAAAAACACAGAAAGGTCTGGAAGCCTGAGTCCAGCATGCGAAGTCAAAACAAAATGGCAGCTCCCAGCATCAACACTAAATAGATTCATTGTACTGTACACTTTGTACTGTAATTGCTTTAGATCAATCTTGTTCATACAGACTTGTTAATTTCTGATGAAGGTAATATTCATCTGTACATCCTAGCTTGCTGCTAACAAAAGACTAACATTAAACCATCCATGTTTTTTTTTACCATCCATGAGGTTGGAAAACGACATAATTATACAGAACAGAAAGGTCTGTCAAATTTAAAATCCGTTCAGTCAGCCATGTGTCGTACAGAAGCTCGTTCCTGGTTTAATCAATAAAAAATTTGTCAACTTCTGCAATCCTGAAAAAGTTCCTGAGCTGGAAATGAGACTCCACTCAGATGACACTAAGTAAGTATAGTGATTATGAGGGAAAATGGCTTTGAAAAATATTTCTGTTGACAATTGATCCATGAATATGAGTATCCATGAGTCCATGATATCCATGAGTAACCAGCACAGAAAGCTGTATTGTTCATGCTACACATAAAATAAAATTCAAATAATTAAAAAATCCAACAGATTAAGAACATGTTATTTGAAATCTGGTGATACGTTAAGTTTTCTGTAAGGAGATTTATGGAATAATTCTCGAGTGACAAAATGAGGTAAAGCTGTAGTGCTCGAGGATCGAGGTAGTTGAGGATTGAAGTTGGTTTATGCATCTTGTCTAGAGACATAAAAATACATGCTGGTCAGGAAGGGACTGTTTCTAGCTGCTCTAATGTAAGAGAAACCTATAATAATGATAAATATAGCTGCAAGCAGCGATACCGTGGTCAAGCTGATCAGATGCACTCAGAACATGTCGCTGTTGAACCATACCAAGTTTCGTAGCGATATGGGATGGCATTCGTAAAATACTGAACTTAACGTGTAAATTCAAAATGGCCGACACACAAAATGGCCGTCCGAAAACTGTTTGGTATCGTTTGACTCAGCATGCCTCAAGGAGTCTAACAACACCTTCATGATTTTAGACTCAAGTTTGCAGTAATTATAAGCGAAAATAGCTGTTTTTAAAATCTCGTGGCCACTAGGTGGCGCCGTCACGAAACGTTGCATGCACCCTCAGGTCATGACTATAATGACATATACCAAGTTTCGTGTCGACACGCATAAGTTTTGCGAAGATACGGCCTCACGTCTGTTTTGGCGTGCTCGCCACCATGTATGTTGCCACGGTATACGAGAATGCATTGGTCTATCAAAAAGCTTTTGATAACTTTTTGTCTCGGGTGTCTCTAGATGCAACGTACCAAAGGACACGCAAATCGGACAAACGGTCTAGGAGTTCGAAAAAGTAGGTTTTACGGAAAATTCAAAATGGCGGAAAGATATTCATGACAGACATGACGTCATATGGTGCATTCGAATCGGCATGAGCAAAGGATCCAAAATATGCAAGAATTTTGTCTCTAGGCCTTACGAGTCAGCAGTTATGAACATGAACATAATTGGATTTTTGGACTGTTGGTGGCGCTAGAGGGTTTGAGCTAGACACATTCACTGCTTCTTATCATAAGTACTGCATTATAAGGACTGTCAGTCACCAAATCATCTGTATATATTACACACTACTGCTGCTGTATATTGCACAAAAGCATGATATTGCGCAGTATTGTTATTTGCACTCCCACATTTTATGTACATTTCTGATCTGATTCTGATTAAATGTCCAAAATATGCAAGAATTTTGTCTCTAGGCCGACACCACAGCTGAACATTCATCTTCTGGTTTTTCTTCTGAAAATTAAAAAACAGTCAATTTTCACACGTTCTTGTTTAAATTAAACAATCACATTTCATCATTTTCCATTGGATGTACCCAACAACAAAATACAACATCACAAACTGCTGGAACCAAATTCCTTGTGTGTGTCAACACACTTGGCCAATAAATCTGATTCTGATTCTGATTCAATGTCCAAAATATGCAAGAATTTTGTCTCTAGGCCTTACGAGTCAGAAGTTATGAACATGAACATAATTGGATTTTTGGACTGTTGGTGGCGCTAGAGGGTTTGAGCTAGAGACACCAAAGTTGCTATAGTAACTTCTAAGACTGGCCTCTACATGTGTGCCAAATTACATAACTTTCCTATGTACGGTTCTATGGGCTGCCATTGACTTCAATGGCAGAAGAGGAAGAATAATAAGAAAACTAACGATAACAATAGGTTTCGGGTCTTGACCCCTAATAATAATAATAATCCCATTCTGATTTTCACACTAATACTAATACTATCTGCAATCACATTGCATTTCAGCTCCACCCCGTACACTGTGTTACATCTTTTCCTCCAATTATAATTGTATAGAACTGTAAATTCATCACTTACCCTAGTTTACATCCGTTTATATATATCGTCTGAATATTTCTTGGTTACTCTTATACCATGAAAATAAAGCATACATTTGCACATGACATTATTATATCTATATTTTTACACATTCTATCTATCTATCTATCTATCTATCTA
>NC_083473.1:6253471-6270971 GCF_030014155.1 Tachysurus vachellii | reverse complement strand
CTTTATTTTACGTTTATTGATTCGACGAGTCTTGTTGGTTGTGTGAGGTTTGCTCAGAGCTGTCAGTTTAGCCTTGTGCTAACATCTAAAGGACGTAGTTTGGTTTGGTTCATTTGTGAATAAACTGCTATGTAAACCTTCAATAAATAACAGAACTTTGAACAATATTATGAGCTGAATCACTTACAACCTAAAACCCCGCCTACACACTTTAGACCACGCCTCCTAATCGAGTCTAAATCTACAGCTTTAAGTTGGTACTACGACTGACATCCTAGCTAATTAGCGATGGTTTGAAACAAGAATATGATTTTAGCTTTGTAGTTGCCACCATGCTAAACTAAAGGCTATACGCTTCTCTTACTTGTTAGCTACATTAGCCGAAATCTGTAGCTCCAGTACAAAAATAAGCAAGCAACCGTTAAAAATGGAAAACCACACATATATATATATATATATATATATATATATATATATATATATATATATATATATATATATATATATATACACACACGTGTCTCTTTTTTGAATCCTCTGAATCAAATTGATTGATTAAACCAGTTGTGTTTATATCTTTAATCTTAAAGCGGTGTCATTTCAGAATTAGCGAAACGTAATTTATTGTATTATAGTATTTCCAGTGGGAGATTTCTTCTCAGATTAGTGACACATGCTCTTTGCTAACCTTAAAGTCCAGGTAACTGCTCACTATGCTCAAGGTGATGGAGTCTTCAGTAGTCAGACCTGGCGGATCCTCAAACCCTGCAAACACAATCATTTCTCATTAGCATTTGTTCTTTCTCTTTGTTCTCTCTCTCTCTCTCTCTCTCTCCCTCTCTCCCACTCTCTCCCACTCTCTCCCACTCTCTCTCTCACCTAGTCTGCAGAACAAAGCATAGATTTTGGCACGCAAGTTTTCCGAGATATCCATAACAGCACGGCTTGGTGTGTTTTCAGGTACGGACTCCAGCGGCTCCTGTTCCTGATGCACGGTGAGAAGAGGCTTCGTCTCATCTACAGATTAAAGAAGAAACAGTGATATTTTGACACTGAAAGAACTGAGCAGATTAATGATATTGTAAGGCTTTGAATTGAGTTTAGACTAGTGAATCAAACTGAGGGGCATGTGTCCAGCATCTGTGTGCTGTCATGGACTTGTGGCTGCACATTTTTTTCTGAAGATGTACAGCGTTGTCGGCGAAAACCCCTGATCATAAAACTTCCAAACACAGCGGTAATGTGCAAGTTACCCTCGCGGTGTACAAAGATGATGGTTAAAATTCCATTTATCTTTCAACGGCACGTGTTGTGAAAACTGTGCCACCTCTAATAAGTGCAAAAAACCTAAATATGACCTGAGATGTATATTTATAAAGGCAAATATTACCTAGATTTTTAGACTATACAAAATTGTCTCAATATAAATGAAATCTAGGCTGAATTTAATGATGAGTAAAGTCTAATTATATATCACTGGATTTCTGTAAAGTTGCTCTGTGGCATTGTTAGAAATGTTATACGAATAAAAAGTGAATTAAATATATAAAAATATAAATAATGCCTTCGTGTTCGGTTACATCCCTAATGTATATACACAACGTTTCTCTACAGCTTAAAAAATTTAAAAAAAAAAAGTAAGTAAAAATGACGTTTGTTTTTACCTAACAGAGAGCCCCTTAAAAATTTGAGCCGAAAACAGGTGTATTGTACATACCAGCGATTCGGCCATGCTGGTCTCTCTTGACTCCGATCTCCGCCTCTTCCTTCCTCCAAAGCTGCAGCAGCATGGCCTGAGCAGTGAGCCCTTTCTTGCCCCTCCAGGCCTCGATGTGAGGCAGAGTTTTGGGGTTGTCGCACAGCTCAAGCAGCGTCGCCAGCCATACGCTATTCATGCTCTTGGGACTCGACTGACAATAAAGCGAATGACGAATGATTCATTGGTTTTTTTTTTGCTGATTGGTCTGGAAATCTGAGCTTATTGTATTCACATGTTACTTACCTGGATGAAGTCAAGTAAGAGAAATGCTCCTTCCTTCTCCAAAAACAAATCCTCTGTGGTGTAACAACCGACAACGCAAGACCTGCATGATTTCACATTGGTGGGAAAAAACATTCCCGTGATCGCTATATGCAAAGTTATACAAACTTATACTACAGAATAATTCTGACGCTCATCATTCTGATGTTATTTCTATATATTTCTATGCCAGTCTGTCTTTCTGTAACAATTTAGGTTGTCAAGTGTGTCAGGTTTGTTAGAACACTAATAATATTAGTTAGAGAGATTTCTGAGGTGTGGATGGTGTGGACGTGACTCACCACACACAGTCCACAGCGGAGACAACGAGTCTGTTGTGTCCCAGGCCGCTGTTCAACAGAACCGGGTCTGTTTTCAGATAACGGACCACCATCTCTACGCCCTCTGCTCCAAACAAATCCTGCTCACACACACACACACACACACACACACAAGTTTTAGTTACCGTCCAGCTTTTATTCAAACATGAGAGTATTGCAATGACCAGTCTGACCTTCCTGTGCACGTCTCCTTCACAGAGGCTGGACAGAGTGACCAACAGATCGGTCTGGATCTCCAGAGACACGGCATCCTCTTCCTCGTTCCTCTCCTGGAATAGCCTCAGTAACCCTGAGCACCATAAAACGTAGTCAATATAGAATATCAGTATGATCTGCATGAACTTGCTGCGTTTGTTACCGTCCAAGAGCTGATGGCTAACTGGCAGACCATAAAACGTCCAAGTACAAATATGAAATCTATCAATTCTTACAGTCAAAAGATTTGTATCCTGATCTACAAACTTTCCTTTTGCTATTGGTTTATTTCATGTATTCAATAAGAACTCTTCTACTAAGTTCTACTAAAATAAATATTGGAATTTCAGCTTGAATGAACTTTTACATGCTAGATTTTTGCATGTAGAACCTATAAGGTGTGAGCCACAAGATAAACTCTGTATGTTCACCAATGAGCTGACTGATGGCTCCCTGGTCACAGAGGTCCTGGTTGATGAGGCTGTTGCTAAGCGAGGCCATGCAGCGAAGCAGACGCAGACAGTAGCGCATCTGAGCTTTCCTTCCACTTCGACCTCCGATGCAATGGAAGCCCTGACTTTGGCCTAAGACGGAGTCGGTTCCTGGTACAGAGGAAAACAGCACGAGTTACTCCAAGCCTAGTTTAGGTACCGTCACTGTTCTGATCCAAGCAAATCCATGATGTGGTATGTGCTATGTGCAACTATTCCATGTGGGATGTGGTAGCCTAGTGGTTAAGGTGTTGGGCGATCAATTGGAAGGTTGTGAGTTCAATTCCTACGTCCACCAAGCTGTCACTGCTGGGCCCCTGAGCAAGGCTGTTAACCCTCAATTGCTCAAGTTGTAAAAAAAATGAGATAAAAATGTAAGTCTCTCTGGATAAGGGCATCTGCTAAATTCTGTAAATGTAAATCGGATGAAATAATCTTGAAATATTTATTAATTAAATTGCGGTTTCTGTTTTCATGTATCATTGGACATTTTTTCAAGTATCGTGATATGATATTTTTGTCATATCACCCACAATTTTTTTTTTTTAATCCTTTGTTATCCGACATCATAAATTATTTTCTCATCTTAAGTGAGAAACTTAAGTTACTTACTCAACTTACTCAATTCTTAAGTAAATAACTTTTTGAACAGTACACTGGTGGAAGAGAGATCGACTTCTCGGACATTTTCCATCAGCATAAACAAATGATTTTCTGGCCTTGAGTATGATCTGATCTAAAGTGAGTCAGGACTTTGTTGGCTCTCAGTGTGAGATGTGTGTTTTTCCCTCTGTTGATAACCTTACACTGAATTTTAGTGGTTGAAGATAAACACCTTCACATTTTAGCTGCTTATAAACAAACACTTGGAGCATCTCAGAGAGTCAGGAACGGGTTTGATATCGACATTTACTTTGAACATTTGTGTGGAAAAAACAAACCGGTTTTTGTTTTCTTATGGAGCTTTTCTATGAATATATTGCCCTAGTAGTAGGAAAAATCAGAAATACTTATTAAACTCTTCACCACTGTGGAGTGGGACATGACAAAGTCATTTAATGATGAAGAAAGACACAACAAAACAGGAGCAAATTACATTTTTTGTCTTTGGGGAAAAGAGATAAATAAGCTCAACAGTCCGAGGACACGTAACAAACAGGAAATGTGCTGATAATGTGATACAATGACCCTTAAGATGATGCTACGTATTCCCTTGAAATGGGAAAAAGCATCATCGTTGAATACGCAGAGACTATCGACGTGCTGTGTTGAGAACAGAATTAAAATACAGATCAGGGTGTGATATTGACCGAGTTGTAGATATTATCTGCCTTGGCTGTGTCTGTACCTTGTTGTGTGCACCAGTCCAGAAGCACGAGCAGACAGGTGTTAGCCTGACAGGCCATGTACTCGTCCTGCATGAGCGGCGCCACCGTGGCCAGAGAGGCCAAAGCCTGCAGCTGAAGCTCCTCCTGCTGGACGCTTGTCCAATTCCGCCGGGGTTTCCCGCTGCGTCTGCTCTCGGACGAACCGGGCCGAACGAGCAGCATCAACGCCAGCATCACTCGACACTCTTTAAACAGCTGACACACACATACACATCCTATATGCTGGAGTTCAGAAGCTGATTTGCTCCTTTAAGCACCTGTAGTACTGAATCCTCACCTGTACAGCTGCCAGATCTCTGGACAGAACAACAATCAGGTTCAGCAGCAGCTTCTTCATCTCAAAGTCCTCGTTAGTGAAGGTCAGCTTGAAATTTCGGATCAGCGGGTTATGGCTCTTCACTGCATGGCACAAAAACTCAAACTGCTCACACTTTTGACAAACATCTCATTGTTTAAGACGATATATTAGACGGTATTTCTCAAAACTTACACTCGGGAACAGTCGCAAAGTGGACGAGCTGCTTAGCAAACCCGCTTTCCTGCAAAATGATGAGTGTGATTTAAAACAATAATACAAAGAGGATAATAACAGTTTTCTGCAGGACATGAAGTCGAGCCACCGTACTTACAATTAGCGGGGCGCTGGGGTTTTCTGCAGTCAAGGTCGTAATTACCAGAAGGTCGTTGCGAAGCTGCTGGTCGTAATGTCGGAGGCCGTTGAGAAGATGATGCGAAAAAGCCTCTTTCAGGACCCTGGTGTTTAAAACACACTCAGTCAAGAGGTCATTCCATATTCATCTGATATTCAACAATCCACTTATATTGAGAAATGAGAAAATTCTCTACATCATCTCAAACACCAGGTCCAATATTCCACTTACACTCGACTTGACTCTAGCTGTACATATAAAACGCACTATTGCTTTAATTCATCATTTATCGATATACCAACAGTATCTGGCAACAGTAAAAGCATGAAAGTTAAATGTATAGATTTGATTGTGGACATAGACTGTGGTGCAGGAGCATCGCAGACATTTTACAGAAACACATGACAAATTTTCCCAGACATCTACACATATCCCAGTGGAGGAAGCTTTAAGAAACAAAACCAAACGCACATGATGCAGTCCATGTTGCTGAGCTGCTTGGTGACTTCCTCTCTGGAACCGTTGTCTAAAAGGTTCCAGAGGATCTCCGTGGAGCGGAAAAGCATTTGTCCAGATGGATCCGGTTCGTTCATGTGGAAGCAGATCTTCTGGGCTCCTTCTGCTCTCAGGATCAAGCTACAGTTCACTGCTACAAAGAGGAAAAATGCTGGATAATCTCTCTCTCTCTCTCTCTCTCTCTCTCATGCACAGACACACACACACTCGCCTCGCACAAACTAAATGCATGATTGCAAACTAAGCAGAATAAATTTGAAGCTAAATACCAGAAGATCTGGAGAGGATCTGGAGTGCCTGTAGGACATGCAGTTGGACTGCCAGCTGCTTCTCCAGAAGAGCCAATGACATGAGCAGAGTTTCTGCCAGACCGCTGCGCTCTACCAGCTCACGTCTGTACACCAGGCTCGTGCCACACACACCTGAATCACAAAATGAGAGACGGTCTCTACCTGTTTCTGTTTCTTTAACCCTTTTATGATGTTCGTATTTTTGTTACTCAGCCAGTGTTGGTGGGTCTGTTGGACCCGCTGCATTTTTGGGGTTTTAATTCAACACAATCAAAATTTTGATGTTAAAATACTCTACAGATGTTTACTTCATCTCAATTACAAGCAATATAAACAGCATATATGGTTAATATTTGCCCTTTACCTTTTTTACATCACATTTTTTAATTAAAGTGCAACTCGTTTTTTGTTGTTTTTTAATAAAATGTAATAAAAAAAAGAAAATCAAATTTAATCAAGTTATGAGTGGAAAAAAATCATCAAATTTACAAGGAAGCAAAGTTTTTCAAAACTATTGATGTTTATGAATATGGATCCCACAGACCCGAACAACATACAAGGGTTAAATCCAAATGTGAGTCATTTAAAAAATGTCTGTTCATTTCAACGAATGGTGCAAAGTTCTTTATATGTCACATAATTATTAAATATGTATGATGTAAAGTAGTAAAATGGGTTTCCTTAGTTACTCGTCCTACAGAGCCACATACTGTACATTCATACACGTTATTCCCTGCTGTTCATTTACATTAGAGCTTTTTACACTGCGCTTAACCAAAGCCTAATTCCACTGTTCTAAACATTTCACACTGGGTAGAGGAACGTTTGACGTGTGTAATTTAGAAGCGTGGCTTTACACCGGGGCTTATGAAACCCTGCTCTGGAACAGAGTTAGCAGCACTTTTGCAGGGTTAACTACACATTGCAGTGGCAAACATGTACAGTGTGAAATGATGCTGTATTAGAATGAAAGTTAGCAACAGGAGTGTGTGGACAGGACAGTGTGTGCCTCATATCACATGAAAACCAGCTCGTAGCTAAACTTAACAAAAACAGCTCGGTAACGTTAATCAGCAAAACGCTGAATATGACGAGAAAGAAATACGTGACAATGAAAAACTAGTAAAAGTTGGATCAACGAACACCTGATCAGCTAAACTACAAACTTAAATAAATGGCAAAAAGATTAGTAAGCTGTGAAAGATACCTGATACCTGTTTGTGCACAGGGAGGTAAACCTTCAGTTTTTTTCTCTTATTGATGTGGAAGTGTGAGACAAGCCGTTATACACGCCGTATTTATCCAATCATGATTGTTGATGGTGAAAATATGTGAAACGTGAAACGAGCACTGTGAAACGTCAAACCACGTACCCCAGGATTCTGTTTATCCAGAGTTTCTAATCACCCAGGGGAAGTATTTCAAGTGTGAAAAGCTGTAATGAGAATAAATTCATGACTTTGTGTTACAGAGACTCACCATTTCCATAGTGTTTTGCGTTGTCAGAGCTGTAGAGTGATATGATGGAAGCACAGATTTGCTCTTGGACTGCAGCATTTGACACCCGCATCAGACAACCTGCATAATACAAACAACCACAAACAACAACAACAACAGCAGATTCTCATCAATCACAGCCTGATTAAAATACCACAAAACAAGACTATATTAGAAGACCCCATGATAACTGTAGACCGATTGTCTTCTCCACTGACCAGCACTCCGGTATCTAAGATTTATATTTTGGGGGCGGAGCTTGAAACAGTATTAATGCCAATTGGTTAGCCAGAATAGGGTGGGAATAGCTTGTTGGTGATGCATGGATTGTTTGTTATATTTGTCTATATTATACTGTACATTCCCAACAATGTATACTGTACATTCGCTGTGGCAGGATGTTGACGTACCCATCTGAGAGAGCGAGTCCGTCACAACTCTGGCGTAGTTCATCTCATCAGACACCTTCTCCTTTAAGAAGGGAAGCCTTCATTATAAAACAGCAAGATAGTGATTAGTATTGAAGATAAACATTGCCATGAATTATAGAGGTAATTACGGAAGTAACAGGCCATGCATTATTACATTTTTTTCGACTTAATTTTCTCGCGATCTTGACATAACAAAAGTTGTTTCCTCGTTGTCAATCACTGACAGATAAGAAAGCTGTTTCAGCTTGATTTGAATCCCTGACCAAAGTAAAAGCGAATGCGATCGTCCATTATGCGTTACTGCGCTTTTGCTAGAACACGTTCTTATGCCGAATTCACGAGAAAATTAAGTCGAGATAACGAGAAGACAACATTTGTCATGTCAAGATCACGAGAAAATTAAGTCGAGATAACGAGAAGACAACATTTGTCATGTCGAGATCACGAGATAATTAAGCCGAGATAACGAGAAGACAACATTTGTCATGTCGAGATCACGAGATAATTAAGCCGAGATAACGAGAAGACAACTTTTGTCATGTCGAGATCACGAGATAATTAAGCCGAGATAACGAGAAGACAACTTTTGTCATGTCGAGATCACGAGATAATTAAGCCGAGATAACGAGAAGACAACTTTTGTCATGTCGAGATCACGAGATAATTAAGCCGAGATAACGAGAAGACAAATTTTGTCATGTCGAGATCACGAGATAATTAAGCCGAGATAACGAGAAGACAACTTTTGTTATGTACAGAAACAAGAAAGAAAAAATATAACAATGCATGGCCTCTTAAGACATCCGTAGGTAATTCATCTGACCTGCATATGTATACAAGGTCACGCAGCATAGACGCATAATCGGGATGTTCTTCGGATTTTTCTGCGCAGATGTTTAAAATCTGAAAGATGTCCAAGAGATCTCTGAGAAACTGAGTCACGCAAATTAAGGAAAATATTGAGCATGTATAGATAATATTGAGAGATTGAATTTGACTGGACGTTTAACATAGAAAGACTGAGCAAGATAAAATCTCAATCGCTTAATGTGAATTAGTTCCAGAAGCTGAGAAAGGTGAAGAGGCAGTAATTGGGCTCAGGAGGATTCGTGATGAGGTAGCTGGAGGTCCCTCTAGGGTGCTCTAAGTGTTTCACAGATAACAGATAGCGTCAGAGCAAACAAACCCTGAGAAGATTTGTGAGATGCTTGGGGATGTTTTCCTTTTTTTAATGTTAGTAATATTCCTAATTCATAAGCCATTGAGGATACATAGCCATTTTGGCATCTCTTCGTCACTCGCTTCAAGGCGGAGATGTGTCGGTCTTTCAGGGAGCACTAAAAAAAACAATAAAAACAATATTTGTTGTTAATCGCAAAATTAGTGGCACCTCATCAAAAAGGCAGGTTCAATTGGAGAACATATCACACCAAAAAAAAGCCTAGCATTCACTTTGCCTAAATCATTCTAGTAATAACAAAATTATTGGCGCCATCGAAAATAATGTTAATGTGCAATATATTCCTCTGTCTTTACTAAACATTTTATTCAGGTCTCGTAGGAGCCAGTGCCAATCCTGGGAACATCATATCTGAGCCAGGATGTGAGGCCGGTCCACTGCACGCACACCAACACCAAACACCAATCACGCACATTTACATCATTCACATTTGCTCGTAAGGCCAATTTAACGTCTTTTGCTTCGTACGTGTCTGTTATTAGGGGATGAGAGGACATTGGAGAACCCGGAGGAAAAGGACACAGAGAGAATGGCATACAGGCAATAACATGAGCTTGGACTGGGAATACTTTAGTGTTGGGTCTGTGGTGAACTCAGAGTTTGTGTTGACTCATTAGTTCCTCAGGAGCTCTCGGTTGCACTACTATAAACTCTTATAGAAAGGACATTATGTACATTTACACTATTTATTGTCCAGTGTCACCCAAATGAGGATGAGGTTCCCTTCTGAGTCTGGTTCCTCTCAATGTTTCTTCCTCATATCATCTCAGGGAGTTTTTTCTTGCCACCGTTGCCTCCAGCTTGCTGTTATTCATTTTAAGTTAATATTTTTTAATTAATTTTAAACTTTAAATGTATGTATTCATTTATTTATTTTTATTCTTATTTTTTCTTCTTATAATTCATTCATTCATTCATTCATTCATTCATTCATTCATTCATTCATTCATCTTCTACCGCTTATCCGAACTACCTCGGGTCACAGGGAGCCTGTGCCTATCTCAGGCGTCATCGGGCATCAAGGCAGGATACACCCTGGACGGAGTGCCAACCCATCACAGGGCACACACACATACTCCTTCTTATAATTATTATATACATATATATATATATATATATATATATATATATATATATATATATATATATATATATATATATATATATATATATATATATTTATATTTTTTTTTTTTCTCTCTCTCTTCTGTTTCTGTGTTTCTGTAAAGCTGCTTTGAGACAATGTGAATTGTTAAAAGCGCTATACAAATAAATTGAATTTAAATTTGAATTTGAATACTTAAGCTGTGAGGCCAGTGTTACACCCATCTAAAAAAATCCATATTTTTATCTAATAAACTCTGTGTGTTTTGGGATCCAGGTTTAAAGTAAAATCTGTTCGCTATCCACAGTGAAAAAAAAAATTAAGTTTGAAATAATGGCAGGTTTATGCTTTGCTGAACTGATTTATTGACTTAATTTATCGTAGGAACATTACAATAGGATTGAAATAACATTAATTGCAATTAGGGGCAAAATAGGAACCTCTGGAACAGTTCAAAGTTTCCCAGAATTCATTTAATGAAATGATGAAGCTCAAAATGTCTCAGTGCAGGTGTGATCTATTTGGCACCTAATTCAAAGGTGCCAATACATTTGCATTTGTGCACCAGTGAAATGAATAACATAATCAGTGATGGAAGTGGGGATATGAAACAGCATTTAGACATGTGACTGGTTATTTTGCAATCAGGACTGGAGCCTTTGCAATCAGGCTTTCGTAAATTCCATAGTACAGAAACCGCCCTGGTCAGGGTTACAAATGACTTGTTAACTGCCTCAGATTCTGGCTGTCTTTCAGTTTTGATCCTTCTTGATCTCAGTTCCGCATTTGACACTGTTGATCATTCAGTTTTAATTTCTCGTCTTGAAACTTTTTTTGGTGTCTCTGATACTGTTTTAAATTGGTTTAAGTCCTACTTCAAAGATCGGAAGCAGTTTGTTGCCATGGGTGGATTTAGATCGGAGGTTAACGTTGTTCAATCCGGGGTACCTCAGGGATCAATCTTGGGCCCTCTGCTTTTTAATATTTATGTTTTTCCTCTTGGCCAGCTTTTGAGATCACTTGGTCTAAAATTTCATTTTTACGCAGATGATACGCAGATCTATATTCATTTTAAACCTAATGAAACTGTGCCTGTTGATTTCCTTTCTGTATGTATTTCTAAGATGAAAGAATGGATGAAAGAAAATTTTCTTTGTCTTAACGGTGAAAAGACTGAAATTATGCTTGTTGGCTCACACCACCAACTATGCAAAGCTGGGTCAGTCAAGCTAACTCTTGATGGTTTAAATGTGGAGTTTCAAACAAAATTGAGGAATCGAGGGGTAATTTTTGGTGCCAATTTAACGTTTGAGCCACATATCCAAAATACGGTTAAAACTTCATTCTTCCATCTCCGAAATATTGCCAGATTGCTTCCAATTCTGTCATTTTCTGTTGCTGAGAGACTGATCAACACTTTCTGATGCTTACCTACAAGGCCTTACATGGGTTAGCTCCTCAATATTTGGCTGATCTTTTAATTCCTTATATTCCATCTCGCAATCTTCGTTCTTCTGAAACTGGTCTTTTAACTGTTCCTTTAACTCGTTTAAAATCGATGGGAGATCGGGGCCTTCTCTTCACTAGCTCCAAAACTGTGGAATTCACTACCAACTGAGATAAGGCAAGCAACATCTCATGGCACTTTTAAATCTCTACTTAAAACTTATTTTTTTAGGGTAGCTTTTAATTTGTCTAATGGTAATTTTACATAGTGCTTATTTTATTGTCTATTTTTGTTGCTTTAATTTTAATCTTTATATTATGTGTGTAATTTTGTTGCTTTTATTTTGCTTTTGTAAAGCGCTTTGAGATGTTCTTTTAAAGGCGCTATAGAAAATAAAGATTATTATTATTATTTGACTTACTGATATAGGATCCTGAAGCAGGTTTATTACACGGGGAAGGTCAGGATGCCTCCTAGCCTGAAAAACAACAGAATATAAATAAAATGCATTGGGAGTTTTATTTAAACTTATTTTACAGATTTTTGATTCACTTGCATCTGTCGACATAAATTCGACATATAACTGTATATTCAACATAACTGTACATTCAACACAAATGTATATTCGACATAATTGTATCGACATAATGGTCAAAACTCAACAGAAAATAGGTGGAGTTTTTTGTTTTCTTATTTTCATGACATGGAAACTCTGGAGGAGACTTTAAGCTCCGCCCACTTCTCAACCAAGCCATGACACTGATCACTGATATTTATATTTATACATTTATTAATGTCAGTTCATGTGTTATTATTATACAAATGTCACTTTCTTTTATAAGCTTTATTGGCTGCACGAGCAAGAACAAAAATCATTTAAACACTATAAAAATTCTTTTGCTGCTTTCAACGTTTCCCATTAGAGGAACCATCTCCCTCCTCTGTACATGTCCAAACTATCACAATCTAATCTCTCTGTCCTTGTCCCCAAAACAGCCAACCTGAGCTGTCCCACTGATGTGCTCGTACCTAATCCTGTCCATCCTCGTCACTCCTAAAGACAACCTCAAAATCCTCACCTCTGCTACCTGCTACCATCTGCTACCATCTCTGCCTCATGTCTTTTCCTCACTGCTACAGTCTCTAACCCATACATCACATATAGATGCACCTTCCATCCTCACACTGGTTCACTATTGTATATCCTGCACTGATGTAGAGTACTTTTTTTTTTTTTTTTTTTACAAATTTTTAATTGTATATTTCCACTGGCCACTTTGCACATGTTGCATTTGTGTACAATTCATGTTGCTACTTTTTTTTTTTTTTACATCCAATTGCTTGTTTTTTGTAAATCTTTATGCTTATACACATTATATTTTATAACTTGTGTTTCTTATATTTATGCTCCTTCTCAACTATTACTATGCACCAACACACCAAGACAAAGTCCTGTACATGTAAACCCTACAGTTCCTGGCAATAAACATGATTCTGATTCTGATTCTGGACTCATCGTATGCTTTCTGTTTGGCCTCCATCACGTCCGATTCACTCTGTACTTCCCCGTTCCACCACCATGTTTCCTTTTTGTCCTTTAATTTTTATTTTCTATTTTTTATTTTTTATTTTCAGACTTTATTATAATGTGGATATTCTATTCTATTCTATTATTATTATTATTATTATTATTATTATTATGTTATGTTATGTTATGTGTTATGTTATGTTAGATTCGTGTTATCATGTTATTATTATATTATATTGTATTATATTATATTATACTATATTATATCATGTTATTATTATATTATATTGTATTATATTATATTATACTATATTATATCATGTTATTATTATATTATATTGTATTATATTATATTATACTATATTATATCATGTTATTATTATATTATATTATATTGTATTATATTATACTATATTATATCATGTTATTATTATATTATATTATATTGTATTATATTATACTATATTATATCATGTTATTATTATATTATATTATATTATATTATATTATACTATATTATATCATGTTATTATTATATTATATTATATTGTATTATATTATACTATATTATATTATATTATATTATATTATACTATATTATATCATGTTATTATTATATTATATTATATTATATTATACTATATTATATCATGTTATTATTATATTATATTGTATTATATTATACTATATTATATCATGTTATTATTATATTATATTGTATTATATTATATTATATTATACTATATTATATCATGTTATTATTATATTATATTATATTGTATTATATTATACTATATTATATCATGTTATTATTATATTATATTATATTATATTATATTATATTATATTATATTATATTATATTATATTATATTATATTATAATGTCCAGTCCACGTGTCTTATCTTATTAACATTTAAATTTTAATCCATTGACACTTTTCTTTTTCATTCCAGTGAGAATAAAGTGTTTTCCTCACCTCAGTTAAATCCGGGCTGTTTTGTGCAGATTCCTTTGTAATAATGTGGACTTTAGGAGTGAGTCTCTGAGACCTGGTGCCTGTCGATCTGAGTGTTTTCTTCCTCGTCTCAGTGGAAGTCATCCCGAATCATCAAGAACGACATTAATGACACTAATAAACCACTTAACAAGTCAACTCTTTCTTTCTTTTATAAAAATCTAGTTTTCTTTCTCTTCACGCGCTCACAAAGCTGCAGGTGAGACGTGTTTATAAGCAGCACTTAGAAACCCACCCTTACACAGTGCACGCGCAACCGTCACCATAACAACAACTCTAATTCTACGGAGCGCAAGAGAGGTCAAATTTGCTCAACATGAAATCCGCGTTCATCGAGTATTTAATAGATATTATTAGTTTACTTAATTTTTTTACATTAGATTATTGTTTTTTACAATTCGTCTATATTTTTTTATTGATTTAGACTTCTCAAACGGTTTTAATAAGCAGGTTTTACATACATTTTCTTATTTTATATAATCTTTTTATTATTTAGCTAAAATATTATCTTAATTTCTACTTGTTACATAAAGTTTATTTATTTACATTTTATTATATCACGGGAAACATGGGGGCATTTTATAACACAATTACCTATAATAATAATAACAATAATAATAATAATAATAATAATAATAATAATAATAATAATAATAATACAACAAAACAATCACTGATTTTTTATTGCACACAGTTTTAACGAAATCGATTGTCTTATTTAATATTTGTATTTATTTACTATTAATGTTTTAATAGCAAAAGCACTTATTCAGTATCATGTTGTTGTTGTTGTTGTTATGTTAATGATTTATTATTATTATTATTATTATTATTATTATTATTATTATTATCTTAAGCAGTAGTAATAGTAATAGTAGCAGTAGTAGCAACATTTATTTCATATAAAAGTAAATTTTTTCTAATTACAGTACATGCTCACTCCGGACATTTATTTTGACACGTATTATTGGCTTAGTAAACCGGAAGTTGTAGAAACGTTAAACGGTTTAAGGTCGAGCTGGGTTTTCTTTCCGTTTTAAACGCAATTATTTGATTTGGATAATAAACAAAAAGCCTTCTGGTGTTTATCTTCATTTGTTTTGTGAGAATAAGCCGGCGTGGTTTGTTTAAAGGGACAACACGGCTCGGTGCTATGCTGTCGGACACAGGTCTCTCTCTCTCTCTCTCTCTCTCTCTCTCTCTCTCTCTCTCTCTCTCTGTGTGTGTGTGTGTGTGTGTGTGTGTGTGTGTGTGTGTGTGTCTGTGTCTGTGTCTGTCTGTGAGTGTGTCTGTGTGTGTATGAATGAGTTTGTATGTGTGTGTCTGTGAGCGTGTGTGTGTCTGTGAGAGTGTGTGTCTGTGAGGGTCTGTTAGTGTGTGTGTGGTCTGTTAGTGTGTGTGTGGTCTGTTAGTGTGTGTGTGGTCTGTTAGTGTGTGTGGTCTGTTAGTGTGTGTGTGTGGTCTGTTTGTGTGTGTGTGTGTGTGTGTGCGCCTGTGTGTCTGTTAGTATGTGGGTGTGTGTGTGTGTGTGTGTCTGTCTGTTAGTGTGTGTCTGTCTGTTAGTGTGTGTGTGGTCTGTTATTGTGTGTGTGGTCTGTTATTGTGTGTGTGGTCTGTTGTGTGTGTGGTCTGTTATTGTGTGTGTGGTCTGTTATTGTGTGTGTGTGTGTGTGCGCACCTGTGTGTCTGTTAGTATGTGGGTGTGTTTGTGTGTGTGTGTGTCTGTCTGTTATTGTGTGTGTGGTCTGTTATTGTGTGTGTGGTCTGTTATTGTGTGTGTGGTCTGTTATTGTGTGTGTGGGTGTGTGTGTTTGTCTGTCTGTGTGTGTGTCTGTTAGTGTGTGTGGGGTCTGTTAGTGTGTGTGTCTGTTAGTGTGTTTGTGAGCATGTGTGTGTCTGTTAGTGTGTGTGTGTGTCTGTCTGTTTGTGTGTGTGTGTGTGTGTGTGTGTGAGAGAGAGAGAGAAAGGTGCTATTGTCTTGTTTTGCCTTCACATATGTTTAAGCTCAATAATATCCCACTAAACAGCGCATGTTGTTAACACATTAACATTAACATGGTTGTATGCTGATGTGTTTTTTTGAGTCAGGAGGCTGCAGACTGCTGGCAAGCTGCATCTGTTGAACTCAGTGATACCCAAATGTGGCTCTTTCTCTCATTCATTTTTTATTTCCTCTCGTTTCCCTGCTCTAAAGAGGTGATCAAGTCTTCATCACTCCTGAATTACTGAGTGATCAGGTTCAGTAGATGTGTTAGAGGACAGAAATCACCGTGATGCTGAAGCACAGCTGGTGTAACGGTGCAGTTAGTGATTATTTATTTATTTATTTATTCTGAACAGATTATGGGGGAACGACGTCCTGTGGCCGATCTCGGGGGAAGAAGAGAGCCGCAGCAGCTCCAGGAGGTGTGGAGACCTCGTGTTCGACGTCGGCTGTAGGGGAAAGTCACTCCATGCGTCCGTCCAGACAGACGCCGAGCGGCCGAGGCAAAAGAAGCAGCAGTGTTTCTTCAGCACAGGCAAATGTAGGATGTTTACCTTCAGCAATGTAGACGTGTATCTGTCTGTCTCACATTCAGTTATCTGTCATGCCTTCCTTCCAGCTGTCTTTCTTTTTACCTATCTATCTCTTCCCCCTTTCTTTCCTTTCACATCTGTCCGACCATCCATTTATTTTGGGCCTTTAGTTATTTATTCATCTTATCCATCCTTTCATCCATGCATTTAATCATCCGTGCATTTATTCATCGATTCTTGAGTTCTGGCATTCATCTAGCCATACTTCCTTTTTTTCCTATGTATTTGCTTGCACATCCACCCATCCTTGCCTCCGTTCCTTTTTTCTTTTTATAAGAATGACTGGACCATCCGTTCATCCATCCATCCTGGGTTCAGTGATCCATCCATTTATCCATGACCCTTTTCTTCCCCGTTTCTGCTTGCCATTCACCACTGCTTCCCTGCCTTCATTTTCAGATCAGTCCATCCTTTTATCTTTGTCCATTTTGGGCCTTCAGTTGTTGATTGATTGGTCCATCCAGTCTATCAGTCCATCCAGTCTATCCATCCATCCAGTCTATCCATCCAATCTATCCAATCTATCCATCCATCCAGTCCATCTAGTCCATCCATCCAGTCCATCTATCCAGTCCGTCCGTCCATCCATCCATCCATCCAGTCCATTTAGTCCATCCATCCAGTCTGTCTGTCCATCCATCCATCCATCCATCCAGTCTGTCCATTCATCCATCCGGTCCATTTATTCCATCCATCCAGTCCGTCTGTCCATCCATCCATCCAGTCCATCTATCCAGTCCGTCTGTCTGTCTATCCATCCATCCAGT
>NC_083473.1:6220971-6248471 GCF_030014155.1 Tachysurus vachellii | reverse complement strand
ATAGAACAAAAGGTTAATATAAAGAATAATATAAAGATTAATAGAATACAAATTTCATGATTAATATTAGATGGATTTAGTTCACAATGTGTTTGTATTTATCCCCAATGAGCAAGTCTGAGGTGACTCAGGCAGCAGTGGCAAGAAAAAACTCCCTTAGATGGCAAAGGAAGAAACCTTGAGAGGAACCAGACACAAAGGGGAACCCGTCCTCATATGGGTGACACTGGAGGGTGTGATTATAAATATACAGTCAAACAGACTGTACTTTTCTGTACAAACTCTATATAAAGTACCAAGAGGAGGATAAGGATAACATTTTGTACATATTATTACTACACCTTCTGTATAACCTCATACCCTTATTTATTACACTGCCACTTGTAAATAAGCTATCTATGCACTTCGGGTTAGATGCTAACTGCATTTCATTGGCTCTGTACATGTACCTTGCACAATGACAATGAAGTTGAATCTAATCTAATCTGATCTAATCTAATTCAACATGATGCTACCAGCACCATGCTTCACTGTAGCAACGGTGTTCTCTATCGAACAGTGGCTTCCCTTTCAAACAGCTTCATTTGGTGTTGTGTTGTGTTGTGTTGTGTTAACACGAAGCTCATGTAATTGCAAACATTTATTCGAAATATTATTATGAATTTTTCCGTCACCCCAAAGCAGCTTTATAGAACAAGTACAAATGATATAGACGGAAGTTCCCTAATCCCTCTTGAGCAAGACTGAGGCAAGGAAAAACTCCCTTAGATGGAAGACTAAGAAACCTTGAGAGGAACCAGGCTTAAAAAGGAACCTCGTCCTCATTTGGGTGACACTGGAGGGTGTGATTATAAACTGCTATAAACGCCAGAGAGTGTTATTATGAATAATGTCCTTTCTACAGTCAGATACAGTCTGATATTTGTGTATTGATGAGCAGGTTGTTGTCCTCAAATAGTTCACATCTCCTCTTTGAATGTCTGAAATCTTCATCTCTGGATGCCTCAGGATTCTCACAGGGTTGATGCCTCTTCTCACTGACAATCCAAAATCTTCATGAAGCAGAACAGAGCTGGAGCTGGTACAATCTCTGGATGCCTCACGACGGGTAGAAAAAGAGAAGGGGTTTCACTCCTAGAAACACTCAATTCATTGTTTAATATTAATAGTGTTTTTCTTCTGGCTCTTCAGGAGGCTCTGACGCCGCAGAAGTGCGCGCCTCACGTCATCGTCCGGGGTTTGGTGCGAGTGCACTGTGTACAGGAGCTGGGCAGAGTTCTGCACTTTATGACCCGCAAAGGTTTAATCAACACCGGAGCTCTTCTCTCCAAACAGCCTCTTCTCCCAGAGCCGTACAGAGACGTGAGTCCTCGTGCAACGTTGCAAGTTATAATACTATTAAGGCATGAATCTTTGTGAATAATCTGTCTTTGTTCTTTCTGCTTACAGAAGAAGGTGTTGGTGATCGGAGCAGGAGCTTCAGGTCTCGCTGCTGCCAGACAGCTGCACAATTTCGGCATGCAGGTCAGTTAGCGCTCGCTCTCCGTACACCAGTGAATCGGTGACTCGAACATTACCACTAGTTGTGAATGAGCGTATGTGAGTGTGTGTGGTGTCCTGAAATGGTCTTGCTCTCGTGATTGTCCCCCTGTGATTGGTCGTAAGGTGGTGGTGTTGGAGGCGAGGGAGCGAATAGGAGGGCGAGTTTGGGACGACACGTCGCTGGGCGTCACCGTAGGTCGAGGTGCACAGATCGTTAACGGATGCATCAACAATCCCATAGCTCTAATGTGCGAACAGGTGAGAGTCGCACAAACACCCACAAATGTTAGATTTTAATATAACACAAATATGCAAGCTTAAAAATATTAAAATCGTCATATTAAGCCAAATTGCGCCAACAACACACTTGATAGCTTACTAATGGTGCACAATTACAATTGGTTAAAAAATAATTGGCATATTTGAGTACATAAAGTGCATCACAGAATCCCAGAGCCAATCATGTTGCAGCATGAAAATGAAGGGCCTTTGCTCTGTTTTCAGCTGGGAGTGAAGATGCACAAGCTGGGCGAGCGCTGCGATCTGATCCAGGAGGGCGGTCAAACCACCGACGTCTCCATAGACAAGCGCATGGACTTCCACTTCAACGCCATACTGGACGTGGTCTCCGAGTGGAGGAAGGACAAGTCACAGCACCAGGACTTCCCGCTCGGGGGTACTGAGAGTTCTTAACACGTCCATCTGTTCAGTCTTGTATTAAAACACAAACAAGTTAAAGCTTCATAATATTTCAGAAACAAAAGGTTTTCAGTTCCATGTCAGTGTGTCCCGAACAGGTCTTTTCTTGTTTTATTTATTTATTTGTTTACTTATTTGTGTGTTTATTTCAGAGAAGATTCAGGAGGTCTACAAGACGTTCCTGCAGGAGTCGGACATTCGCTTCAGTGAGCTGGAAGAGAAAGTACTGCAGTTCCATCTCAGCAACCTGGAGTACGCCTGTGCAAGCCCACTGGACCAGGTGTGTGTGTGTGGCTTTGTGTGGCTTTGTGTGTGTGTGTGTGTGTGTGTGTGTCTTTTATTCCAATTCCAGTCATTTTTTAAACTTTTTATTTATTATAAAAACAAACGGTCCTAATTTTTTTATCCATTTACTGTTAAATGTTTAATATTCTTGAACATTATCACTTCATCTTCTATTCATTTTAAACAAAAGATCTCTTTACAAACTTTATTAACATCATTGATTGTTGATAAAAAGATTTCTGGTATGGGTGTGTGTGTGATTTGGTGCGGGTGTGTGAGTTGGTGCGGGTGTGTGAGTTGGTGCGGGTGTGTGAGTTGGTGCGGGTGTGTGAGTTGGTGCGGGTGTGTGAGTTGGTGCGGGTGTGTGAGTTGGTGCGGGTGTGTGAGTTGGTGCGGGTGTGTGAGTTGGTGCGGGTGTGTGAGTTGGTGCGGGTGTGTGAGTTGGTGCGGGTGTGTGTGTGTGTGAGTTGGTGCGGGTGTGTGTGTGTGAGTTGGTGCGGGTGTGTGTGTGTGAGTTGGTGCGGGTGTGTGCGTGTGTGAGTTGGTGCGGGTGTGTGCGTGTGTGAGTTGGTGCGGGTGTGTGCGTGTGTGAGTTGGTGCGGGTGTGTGCGTGTGTGAGTTGGTGCGGGTGTGTGCGTGTGTGAGTTGGTGCGGGTGTGTGCGTGTGTGAGTTGGTGCGGGTGTGTGTGTGTGAGTTGGTGCGGGTGTGTGCGTGTGTGAGTTGGTGCGGGTGTGTGCGTGTGTGAGTTGGTGCGGGTGTGTGCGTGTGTGAGTTGGTGCGGGTGTGTGCGTGTGTGAGTTGGTGCGGGTGTGTGCGTGTGTGAGTTGGTGCGGGTGTGTGCGTGTGTGAGTTGGTGCGGGTGTGTGCGTGTGTGAGTTGGTGCGGGTGTGTGCGTGTGTGAGTTGGTGCGGGTGTGTGTGTGTGAGTTGGTGCGGGTGTGTGTGTGAGTTGGTGCGGGTGTGTGTGTGAGTTGGTGCGGGTGTGTGTGTGAGTTGGTGCGGGTGTGTGTGTGTGAGTTGGTGCGGGTGTGTGATTTGGTGCAGATGTGTGTGTGTGAGTTGGTGCGGGTGTGTGTGTGAGTTGGTGCGGGTGTGTGTGTGAGTTGGTGCGGGTGTGTGTGTGAGTTGGTGCGGGTGTGTTTGTGTGAGTTGGTGCGGGTGTGTGTGTGATTTGGTGCGGGGGTGTGTGTGTGATTTGGTGCGGGGGTGTGTGTGTGATTTGGTGCGGGGGTGTGTGTGTGATTTGGTGCGGGGGTGTGTGTGTGATTTGGTGCGGGGGTGTGTGTGTGATTTGGTGCGGGGGTGTGTGTGTGATTTGGTGCGGGGGTGTGTGTGTGATTTGGTGCGGGTGTGTGTGTGTGATTTGGTGCGGGTGTTTGTGTGTGATTTGGTGCGGGGGTGTTTGTGTGTGATTTGGTGCGGGTGTTTGTGTGTGATTTGGTGCGGGTGTTTGTGTGTGATTTGGTGCGGCTGTTTGTGTGTGATTTGGTGCGGCTGTTTGTGTGTGAGTTGGTGCGGGTGTTTGTGTGTGAGTTGGTGCGGGTGTTTGTGTGTGAGTTGGTGCGGGTGTGTGTGTGAGTTGGTGCGGGTGTTTGTGTGTGAGTTGGTGCGGGTGTTTGTGTGAGTTGGTGCGGGGGTGTGTGTGTGATTTGGTGCGGGGGTGTGTGTGTGATTTGGTGCGGGGGTGTGTGTGATTTGGTGCGGGGGTGTGTGTGTGATTTGGTGCGGGGGTGTGTGTGTGATTTGGTGCGGGGGTGTGTGTGTGATTTGGTGCGGGTGTGTGTGTGTGAGTTGGTGCGGGTGTGTGTGTGAGTTGGTGCGGGTGTGTGTGTGAGTTGGTGCGGGTGTGTGTGTGAGTTGGTGCGGGTGTGTGTGTGAGTTGGTGCGGGTGTGTGTGTGAGTTGGTGCGGGTGTGTGTGTGAGTTGGTGCGGGTGTGTGTGTGAGTTGGTGCGGGGGTGTGTGTGAGTTGGTGCGGGGGTGTGTGTGAGTTGGTGCGGGGGTGTGTGTGAGTTGGTGCGGGTGTGTGTGTGAGTTGGTGCGGGTGTGTGTGTGAGTTGGTGCGGGTGTGTGTGTGAGTTGGTGCGGGTGTGTGTGTGAGTTGGTGCGGGTGTGTGTGTGAGTTGGTGCGGGTGTGTGTGTGAGTTGGTGCGGGGGGTGTGTGTGAGTTGGTGCGGGGGTGTGTGTGAGTTGGTGCGGGGTGTGTGTGTGAGTTGGTGCAGGTGTGTGTGTGAGTTGGTGCGGGTGTGTGTGTGAGTTGGTGCGGGTGTGTGTGTGAGTTGGTGCGGGTGTGTGTGTGAGTTGGTGCGGGTGTGTGTGTGAGTTGGTGCGGGTGTGTGTGTGAGTTGGTGCGGGGGTGTGTGTGAGTTGGTGCGGGGGTGTGTGTGAGTTGGTGCGGGGGTGTGTGTGAGTTGGTGCGGGGGTGTGTGTGAGTTGGTGCGGGTGTGTGTGTGAGTTGGTGCGGGTGTGTGTGTGAGTTGGTGCGGGTGTGTGTGTGAGTTGGTGCGGGTGTGTGTGTGAGTTGGTGCGGGGGTGTGTGTGAGTTGGTGCGGGGGTGTGTGTGAGTTGGTGCGGGTGTGTGTGTGAGTTGGTGCGGGTGTGTGTGTGAGTTGGTGCGGGTGTGTGTGTGAGTTGGTGCGGGTGTGTGTGTGAGTTGGTGCGGGTGTGTGTGTGAGTTGGTGCGGGTGTGTGTGTGAGTTGGTGCGGGTGTGTGTGTGAGTTGGTGCGGGGGTGTGTGTGAGTTGGTGCGGGGGTGTGTGTGAGTTGGTGCAGGTGTGTGTGTGAGTTGGTGCAGGTGTGTGTGTGAGTTGGTGCAGGTGTGTGTGTGAGTTGGTGCGGGTGTGTGTGTGAGTTGGTGCAGGTGTGTGTGTGAGTTGGTGCGGGTGTGTGTGTGAGTTGGTAAGGGTGTTTTATGTGAGCATTTGTGGTCCAGTGTTTTCATGGATATTCCTGTCACCACGCAGTTCTTTATATTTATTTGGATTTCTTGTGTGTGTTCTGTAGGTTTCTGCTCGCTCGTGGGACCATAACGAGTTCTTCGCTCAGTTCTCAGGGGACCACACACTGCTCACTGAAGGTTATTCCACTCTGCTGCACAAACTAGCTCAAGGACTCAACATCCACCTCAACACTGCGGTGAGAAATACACCACACACCACCTGGTCTCTAAGTGTGTAAAGAAGTGAACACTGGAGTTCATGCAGAAAGGGATAGATACATTTTATCTTATGTCTTCTGTCCGATGGATGGATGGATGGATGGAAAAACGATAAACATTTTGATTGATGGATAAATAGATGAAAGAACAGATTAGATTGACGGATTGGTTTTAAGAAGGCATCAGAGGAGTAAACGTTTGGATGTAAATAAGGGTTTTACTAAAGGGTTGGATTCATGAAGCATTCAATTAGATGGATGGATAAATGTATTGTGAAAATGATGGCTGGATTGAGGACATGATGGTTAGTACACTGGATTGAGGACATGATGGTTAGTACACTGGATTGAGGACATGATGGTTAGTACACTGGATTGAGGACATGATGGTTAGTACACTGGATTGAGGACATGATGGTTAGTACACTGGATTGAGGACACTGGTTATAAGCAGAAGAATGGAGGAACTTATGGATGGATTTGTAGATAGACGGATGAATGGATGGCTGGGTAGACTGATACACAGCCAATAACACAGTGCCTGATCCCATGTAGGTGCAGTGTGTGGATTACTCAGGTGACATCGTGAAGGTCATCACCACCAGCGGAACCCAGTTTACTGCTCAGAAGGTACAGACCTGATACAGACCACGTCATTAAAATGTTCTTCCGACCGAATGGGAGAAAAGCTTCTTACTGTGTGTTGTGCTCTCTTGTGTTGTAGGTGTTAGTGACTGCTCCTTTAGCTCTTCTGCAGAAGAACATCATTCAGTTTAACCCTCCTCTTCCTGAGAGGAAACTCAAAGCCATAAACAGCCTGGGGGCCGGAGTCATCGAGAAGGTACCCGTTATTGCTCAGTGTAATCCAGTAACACACTAGATGGCAAACATGGTATCTTAGCAACCACAAAACACACTAGCTGAAATCCAGCTCCACTGACCAGCTGCTATAAGCAATGATGTTTCTTGCTTTCCAGATTGCACTGCAGTTCCCCTACAGGTTCTGGGACAGTAAGGTGCAGGGAGACGATTATTTTGGTCACGTCCCCCCGAGTCCGGAGAAGAGGGGCATGTTCAGCGTGTTTTACGACATGAGACCAAAGGTCAGAGCACTCAGGCACGCCTGCTGATCTTATTTATCTCACTACTTTTTATCAGATGTCTTTCAACCACAAGTACTGTGTCATGACTTCATGGACATGAGGCACTTTTTGGGTTAAACAGAGAACGGGGCTCATTTCAGTTCCTTGGCCTGTGCCACTTGTCATTTGAACTTATGACACTACGGAGATTATTATCGTTCATAAATAGTTTTTTTTATTTCCCTATCAAAATGGCAGATAAGCAAATTCATATCAATGATTGACAGTTACACAGGTGCTTTGAACTCTCCGATATTAACAGTCGCCTTGGAGGCTCCGCCTCCTTCCTCTTGAATGTTCCTCGACTCTCTGCCTTTGCTTCAAGTCAATTAGAAGTGGAGAATGTGACAAGTTCATTGCAAACCCAACAATGTATGTTTGACTTCAGGATTTTTTAGAAATGAACGCAAAATCAAGCAAACTCTGTGATTTTCTTAGGAGTTGTCAATCTTTTTTTAAATTACAGCAGATTTTCTGCAGGTTTGGGTCGAGACGCGTGATCACAGCACACACTCAGCCATTTTACGCGGGATCACAACACACACTCAGCCAAAGCTCTCTTCCATTCACGTGTGTACAGCTTTCATAGGACATGAGTACAGCTATCATAGAAAGCCATTACATATACGTCTTCACTGATAGGAGTTTAGAAGAAGAATCTTTTTCCTGCCTTTTCACCAATTCAGGTGTCATAGAGAGAGCCTGGCAGATCTGCTGAAACCTCTTCTTTCTTGCTAACGGGTTGTTTAAAAAAAACACCACCTCGGTTTTGGACAAATAACTTTAAACTGTACAATAATCCATCTCACACAATCCCTCAAACTCTACTGTACCTCCACTACATCAGACCCGTGTTAAAGAGGGAGTTAACAATCCCTCGATCTGCTCTGGATGAGGGTTAATCAGTGGCTCGGCGTGTGTGATTTATCTGCAGGGAGAGCAGTGTGTGCTGATGTCCGTGATCACAGGAGAGGCTCAAGCCATGCTGAGGGATCTGGAGGACAGTGAAGTGGTAGAGCTCTGCATGAATGTCCTCAGGGAACTCTTCAAGGAGCAGGTGAGCTGATCAGGCACGCAAATAAAGAAAAAGTAACTTATTTACTGGACTGTAATATATGTGTGTGTGTGTGTGTGTGTGTGAGAGAGCGAGAGAGAGAGAGTGAGTCACTGAAAGATTAGATCATTCCTAAGTGATTTAGTATGTGCAACGCATGACTCCGCAGGAGGTTCCAGACCCAGTGAAGTACTTTGTGACCCACTGGAGTAAAGACGTTTGGTCTCAGATGTCTTACAGCTTCGTGAAGACAGGCGGCAGTGGAGAGGCCTACGACATCATCGCCGAAGACGTCCAGGGGAAGATCTACTTTGCAGGCGAGGTAAAAGATCGGAAAAGAAAGCTGATTGGAAATCGTGTTCGCTCTTAAAAACGACAAGCTCAGAGGCAGAACAGTTGGTTTTCATTGCCATTACCCCATAGCCTGGAAAGCAGGGCTATATAACAGAGTGGCTACATCCTAAATCACATACTTGCGCACTATTCTACAGCATTGTGTAGTATAAATAGCACGAGTCGTGTTAGAGAGGAAGTGCACTTACAAGTACCACTTATTCAACTGGAAAAAAATGCCACTGACTGGGAAACGGCTTGTACTTTAGTTCCAGCTGCAAGTTGATATACATGTACTTTTTCATTTATGTTGTTTCTATAGTAACAGAGCTTTCACATGGTGAACGTAATTTGCGCAACATATTACGTGGCCCAACCTAATTTTTATTTTTGTTTAAATCCACATAATTATTGATATGGTAAGGTTTATTTTTATATAATGTTATTGGAAGAAGTTAAATCAAATTTTATTTGTCACATACACATACATACAGGGTACAACATGCAGTGAAATGCTTTTTGCATCTGTCCGGTATATAAGCATTAAAAAAAAAAGGGGATGCAATTTAGGATAAAAAATAAACCAAAAGGAGATAGAAAAATAAAGTATAAACTATATAAAATATGAAAATATTAGTATAAGTTGAAAAATAATGTGTATACATGTACATAAATATACATGTACATAAATGTGTATGGTTTTTAAAGATTGTCCTTAAAGTGTCCATGTGCAGTATAGTGTATAAAGTGACACTGTGCTGTGTCAGTCCAGAGTTAAAGTGTCAGTCCAGAGTTAAAGTGTCAGTCCAGAGTTAAAGTGTCAGTCCAGAGTTAAAGTGTCAGTCCAGAGTTAAAGTGTCAGTCCAGAGTTAAAGTGTCAGTCCAGAGTTAAAGTGTCAGTCCAGAGTTAAAGTGTCAGTCCAGAGTTAAAGTGTCAGTCCAGAGTTAAAGTGTCAGTCCAGAGTTAAAGTGCAAGTCCAGAGTTAAAGTGTCAGTCCAGAGTTAAAGTGTCAGTCCAGAGTTAAAGTGTCAGTCCAGAGTTAAAGTGTCAGTCCAGAGTTAAAGTGTCAGTCCAGAGTTAAAGTGTCAGTCCAGAGTTAAAGTGTCAGTCCAGAGTTAAAGTGTCAGTCCAGAGTTAAAGTGCCAGTCCAGAGTTAAAGTGCCAGTCCAGAGTTAAAGTGTCAGTCCAGAGTTAAAGTGTCAGTCCAGAGTTAAAGTGTCAGTCCAGAGTTAAAGTGTCAGTCCAGAGTTAAAGTGCAAGTCCAGAGTTAAAGTGCAAGTCCAGAGTTAAAGTGCAAGTCCAGAGTTAAAGTGCAAGTCCAGAGTTAAAGTGCAAGTCCAGAGTTAAAGTGCAAGTCCAGAGTTAAAGTGCAAGTCCAGAGTTAAAGTGCAAGTCCAGAGTTAAAGTGCAAGTCCAGAGTTAAAGTGCAAGTCCAGAGTTAAAGTGCAAGTCCAGAGTTAAAGTGCAAGTCCAGAGTTAAAGTGCAAGTCCAGAGTTAAAGTGCAAGTCCAGAGTTAAAGTGCAAGTCCAGAGTTAAAGTGCCAGTGCAAAAAAGGTGTGCAGAAAAACAGTGACGATGGAGAGAAAGGTCCAGTACTAGATCCTGGGTGTTTCCTGGTTTAAGTCTCTAGTTTCAGCTTCTTTTTTTGTTTCTGATTAACTTCAGGACTATAGAAAAGAAGAGAAGTGAAGAACGACAGGGGTTTATATCTTTTATAATGCAAGTGAGAGGAACAGGATGGTTCATGGTATTAAACGTAACAGTAAAAGAACAAAAATGATGACAAATCTTTTCTTAATTCTTTTTAAAAAAAATGTTGGTGTGAAAAAATTTGCTGTGGTATAAACGATATGCTGTTGTTATCAATGTGGCAACAGAAAACTCCTAATCCATTCACTGATTTATATTCCTTCATCAGCACAACCCTGTGTGTTTTATTCCAGCTGTGTCCTCAGTGTTAACTTTTTTCTCTTCTTTTTGTTTGGTGCCGTTCCTCCTTCAGGCCACAAACCGACACTTTCCTCAGACGGTAACTGGTGCGTATCTGAGCGGTGTCCGAGAAGCGAGTAAGATCACAGCACTTTGACGCAAGCGAAGGACCGTGGGATGTTTAATCCGAGCTTCCACAACTCCTCTACAGCAGGTGTTTCCAACTCCAATCAGTACCTGTTACGGCTGTGGAGATATTTATTACTGTAGCAACACTGCACATAATATAATGCACCACAGTGTCTTTATCTCCTGAGTCCTGGGAAAAATGACCTGTTCGGTTATGTTTTTGGTTATTTTGTGAGAATTTTGTCAGCACTTCACTCTTTTTTTTTTTTTCAAGATTTCAAAGTTTTTTTGTTTGTTTGCGAATGATTACTGACTGAATTTTTCCCACACAAATTACATTTTACACACTATTTTACAAACTAAACACATATTCTTCCTGAAGTAAAAAACACCCAAAACATTTTGCCCACACTTATATAACGTAACCTAACCCATTCAAGCATTTAGACATTGTTTGTGTGTTAATTCATTTATTAGGTTACACGTTTTTGTTGGTTGTAACGAATGGGAACTTTGTGTTGATTCGAACTGTTGTTATTTCTGTATGAACAAAATTGTAATATATACATACTGTAAATTATACTGGTATTTGATCTGTTTTGACTTGTTTTTGTTTGTTTGTTTGTTTGTTTGTTTGTTTCCACATAAATTATCTGAACAAAAAACGAACCCTTGGATTTATTGGTCTTGATTTGATTTGTTTGCTTATGCGCATTTAACGGGGGATAAAATCTGCGTAAATGTTGCGCGTTTGCAACGCGCACGAAGGCATTCTTTGAATGAATGGCGGCGCCGTTTGTGTGGATTATGCGATAACGTTTCCGCCCTGTTTGTGGAAATGCTCGCGATTCATGCGAGCACAAGTAGATCAACTAGTTTCCTGATGTTGGTGGTTTATTTTAAGAGATATTTTTTTTAAAACCAGCGTTAGATTTAGGTGCCCTTACTTCTCGTACGACGCTAAACAGCTAGCTTAGCTACGTAGCATCGAGGCCTAATTGTCATCTTGGCACGTTTTAGGAAACGTGTTTGTGGTCGATGTTAGCGTTTAGATCCATGTGCATCCTGTAACATTTTGTATTTGGACAATTAACCTGCTTAGAAATGTGCAAAACATGTTAAGTGACTTGCGCAGTGGCTGATGATGATGATGATGATGATGAAGATGACGATGATGATGATGAAGATAGTGTATACCTGCTAATTATAGAAATTGGCTTAACTCTGAAGGACCACCTTCCTATCAACTGAAGTTTTTTTTTTTACCTCCCAGAACAGTAGCAAACATGACCAGCATCCAGTCCAGAGATGGTAAATGAGCAGAGATTTATTTTGAGAGCAGATTGCACATATCACATTGTGTTGAAACCATGATTGTTGTGTTGTGTTTGTGTGTACAGAGTCAGTTGGAGACAGTTCTGACGATGAACCTCTGAGTAAAATGTCGAAACCTGGGAAGAAGTGTTCAGAAGAGACGTGTAAGACTGGATCAGCCCAACACATGCCATATTGTGCTTTTCATGTGTAATGGTTTCACTAACCAAACCTGTCTATTCAGCCTCAGATATCATGAAAGATGCTTCACCAGAGAAACCTCTCAATGAACCAACCTCTGCTGCGGATGGTAAAATAACAGCAGTCTGATTCTATAAATGTGCCCGACAAATTATATTTGCCTTGAAATGTGTTCATACACGTTCATGTTCGTGCGTTCATCTTCATTTAAGCTAAAATGAAGGAGACAAATGCAGTATATCAGGGAGCTACACAACATACAAGGTCCAATCCTGAGCTTGATGAGGTTTTCTTTTTCCTCCAGGTTCCTCCCATCTCCCAAAAACACTGCCAGTAGGTGGATTGGCTGCTCTAAATTGTCCGTCTATTGTGGACAATTGTCCCTGAATTATTGTGAATAACGTATATAAATAACTTCTTTAATTGCTGTCAAACTTGTTTATATTATTTAAGCTTAAAGCATAAGTCTCCGTGGGTCAGATGGAAAGATGGGCGTGTCTGAATGGGAAAGATGGGTGTGTCTGAGTGAGACAAACGAAAGATGGGCATGTATGAGTGAGAGGTGGATAGATGGGTGTGTCTGTATGTAACAGATAGATAGATGGGTGTGTCTCAGTGGGACAGATGGTTAGATGGGTGTGTCTGAGTGAGACAAATGAAAGATGGGCATGTATGAGTGAGACTGATGTATAGATGGGTGTGTCTGAGTGGGACAGATGGGAAAGATGGGCGTGTTAGAATGGGACAGATGGATAGATGGGTGTATCTCGATGGGAGAGATGGGCATGTCTCAGTGGGACAGATGGATAGATGGGCGTGTCTGAATGGGAAAGATGGGCATGTCTGGATGGGAAAGATGGGCTTGTCTGAATGGGAAAGATGGGCGTGTCTGAATGGTACAGATGTATAGATGGGCATGTATGAGTGAGACAGTGAATAGATGGGTGTGTCTGAGTGGGACAGATGGGAAAGATGGGCTTGTTAGAATGGGACAGATGGATAGATGGGTGTATCTTGATGGGAGATATGGGCATGTCTGTGTAACAGATAGATAGACGGGTATGTATGAGTGGGGCAGATGAATAGATGGGTGTGTCTCCGTTGGATAGATGGGTGTGTATTCGTTGGATAGATGGGTGTGTCTCCGTTGGATAGATGGGTGTGTCTCCGTTGGATAGATGGGTGTGTCTCCGTTGGATAGATGGGTGTGTCTCCGTTGGATAGATGGGTGTGTCTCCGTTGGATAGATGGGTGTGTCTCCGTTGGATAGATGGGTGTGTCTCCGTTGGATAGATGGGTGTGTCTCCGTTGGATAGATGGGTGTGTCTCCGTTGGATAGATGGGTGTGTCTCCGTTGGATAGATGGGTGTGTCTCCGTTGGATAGATGGGTGTGTCTCCGTTGGATAGATGGGTGTGTCTCCGTTGGATAGATGGGTGTGTTTAAGTGGGATAGATTGGTGGCTTTAAGTTGGCTTTGATTTTGCAATTGTGGTTGTGAGAATAATGTCTAATCACACAGCCTGTAATAATTTTTCTCTCGCCCAGACTGTCCTGGACACAGCACTGATGATGAGCCTCTGAGCAAACTGATTGAGTCAAAGGGGTCGAAACAATTAAATAAACAGCCAGAGACTGGTGAGTGTCGTATACATACATGAGACATTTGGACACCCCTTTAATGGACTGTACCATTTCTGCTCTGGTGTCACTGCTTCAGACATGGCTTAAGAGAGGAAAAAAGAAAGAAAAGCCTGAGATTAGAAACTAGAAGAGGAATAAGGAATCTGTTTTATACAGTATCATTTTCTTATTATTATATCTTTACAGACACTGTTTAAACATTTCTGGTATGTTTGCTAATGAAGGGAAATTAAAGGTCTTGTTGGTTTCATTGTACTGCATTTTGTCTGATTTTGTTTTTTAATATAATCTGCAGGGGAACTGTCAGATTCTGAAGAAGGTCAGCCGCTGACGATTATCATCAAAAAGAAGAAGCAGAAGGCAGATACAGAAGAGCCTGAAGGTGTGGGTTCATGCATTGCTTTTAGTAAAATGTGCTGCTCTGTTCCTTCAATCACCAATTCACTCACTCACTCACTCACTTACCTATCTACTCACACAACCACCCACCCACCCACTCACTCGCCCACCCACTCACACACCCACCCACTCACACACCCACTCACTCATTCACCCACTCACTCATTCACCCACCCACTCACACACCCACTCACTCACCCACCCACTCACTCATTCACCTGCCCACTCACACACCCACTCACTCACCCACCTGTCCACCCACTCAATCACCCACCCACCCACTCACTCGCCCACCCACTCGCCCACCCACTCACTCATTCACCTACCCACTCACACACCCACTCACTCACCCACTCACTCACCCACCCACCCACTTATTCACCCACCCACTTTTCCACCCTCTCACTCACCCACTCACCATCCCCTCACCCACCCACCCTCTCACTTACCCTCTCATTCACTTGCCCGCCCACTCCCTCACCCACCATCTCACACATCCTCTCACTCACCCGCTCACTTGTCCACCCACTCACTCACTCACTCATTCATCCACCCACTCACTCACTCACCCACCCTCTCACACATCCTCTCACACATCCTCTCACCCACCCACTCACTTGCCCACCCACTCACTTGCCCACTCACTCACTCACCCACCCATCCTCATCCTCACACCCACTCACTCAAACTTCCACCCACTCACTCAAACTCCCACCCACTCACTCATCCTCCCACCCACTCACCCATCCTCCCACTCACTCACCCATCCTCCCACCCACCCACTCACTCACTCATCCTCCCACTCACTCACCCATCCTCCCACCCACCCACTCACTCACTCATCCTCCCACCCACTCACTCATCCTCCCACTCACTCACCCATCCTCCCACCCACTCACTCACTCATCCACCCAATTTTCTGACAAATAGAAAACTCCTGTATTTATAGATGCCAAGAAGACCAGGAGCCCAAAAAAGCGTAAAGCTGTGACAAAGGCCTCAAAGCTCAGAGAGTCATCACCCACACCGTCACCATCTCCGTCACCGGTGAAGGTCACTCAGAGACGAGGACGAAAAGGTAGCGATCGTGAGATCTGCACTGTCACAGCAGGGTTTTTTGCAGGCAGGTTTACTCGTGTAGTCTAGTGTAGTTTAGTTCATTTAGGATTATTTCTCAAATATTTTCCCCACACTATTCTAGAACGATCTCACTATTATAATTAAACCGCAAGCATATAAGCTAAAAATTAATGAGTGTCTTTGCTTCTTTGCGTCTGTGTCTGGTACACAACTCATTATTTTGCTGAGAGATCAACATGGGTGAGTCATTTTTCTGCAAAACGTGCACATTTAAAGGTGGGGACACGATGTTCGAAAAAACTGAGTCGGGCCGACTAACAAAACGACCGTGTAGCCAATAAGCAGGAAGGGGCGTGTCTTGTCAATATGCGGCAGAGAGAGTGTTCAGTGCGCATGTCCGACATTAGCCTCTGCCGTTACCTCTGCCTCGGGTTCTAGGTGTTGAACGTCGTCTTCCGCGTGAAACAGAGCTAAACCTTTCATGGTACAACACACAGTACTACAAAAACACATTTGTATTACCATAGTATTACTCATTGAGTTCATTTACTGATAAAAATATCCCCTTGGCCAGCTGCCCCAGCAGGTTCCACCATAATAGTTACCTGGGTTACATATGTATGTGTGGGGAGGAGCTATCAAAACAGGGGTGACACCCATTTGCGTTAGGGGCGGGTTTGTTTTGGTGATTTCAAATGTCAACATTGGCTTTTAAACATCGTGCCATGTCAACATTTGGTGTCTGGATCTCACCCATGTTGTTTTTCTCATTTATTACACACACACATATTTCAAAGATTTGGATTTTAAAATGGCCCGGCATTTATGTCACATTTACAAAACCTTGTTAATAATCACTAAAGAAAATCATTGTTCGTTCTGGACTTCCTCCCATCAGGACACAGAGCATCACCATTGGAGGACATGAGCTCACAGATTCACATGATTGGCTAATGCTGCTGTGATTGACTCTGGAGACAAAGTAGTGCAATTCATCTGCCCAGATAACAAGACCAGAATTATTAGTCTTAAGTTCCTGGCCAAGGATGAGTGCAGAATTGTCAGGGTTCTCCAAAGGATAGAACGAAGGTTTTTCTGAAGCAAAAAATGTTGACGTTTTTGTTTAATTTTCGTAGATGGTTTTGGCTGTAAAGAACACACAGTGTTGTCAGTTTATTAGCAACAGCTACCATTGGACTTAATGTTGGTCTACTGTTCAGATCCCAACACCACCACTGCTGGACCCTTGAGCAAGGTTCTTAACCATCAACTGCTCAAGCTCGATGAAAAACAAACAAACAAACAAACAAACAAAAAGACTTGTTATAAATCCAGGGCTCTCAAGCTTTGAAAAAGGCAAGAGTGACATTTTCAACCCCCCAGCGAAAAATGAAACAAAAAATGTGTGTGTGAAAGAAAGAGAGAGAGAGAGAGAGATTATGACTGGTGTTTATTGTAAGTGTTTATTGCCTTTTTGGACTCCTTTATCATTTGTAATGTTGCTTCCATTTAAAACAGTTCGGCTCAAGCCCAGACATTTTTAGGGTCATGATTGAGGACAATGTCCCGTCCAGAGACAAGCTGTTTTGTGTTGAGGTTTTGTTCAAACCGACCATCGAAAATACCCTCTCTAATGAATATGTTTTTTTTATTTTTTTTTATTGGTTGTTGTGTTAAATATTACCCAAATACAATAGTGCTATTTTCTGATTGGCTATTGTGTAGCCTCTTTTTTTGATTGGCTGATAAGCGTCAGGCTCGACTAAGCGCTCCAGGGGGGACGCGCTTGATTCCTGCCTGGTTCCATGTGCAGACTGATACATTTTGGGCGCTGCGGCATATTAATTATATGATGAATAGTAAGTTTTTCTGCATGACAAATACAATGTGTGGCGGGAGAGCGTGACAAAAGACCCAAATGAGTGACTGTCACTCTCAATGCGTGACACTTTAGAGCCCTGTAAAGGCATTTGCTAAATGCCATAAATGTAATTATCAGGTAAACGTACCATATACGGTCATTATATAAAGTACAAATTCTGAACTCAGCTGTTAATATTATCTTGTTTTGTCTCCATCAATAGACACAGTGCACACTGCACAGTCAAGTGCTGGTTTATCTTTCTCCTAGGTAAAGACGACTCAAAGAAGAAAGCAGCGGCACGATCGGCTGCTGTCAACGCGACGCCTAAAAGGAGAGGACGTGCGAAGAAGGAAGGTAAAATTGTCTTAGATTCCATGAATAAAACCTGCCTTGTTTAAAAACAGATGAACAGATGCTGCTGTTCTGAGGTACTTTATAAAATGAACGTAAACAGATCTACGCGAATGTTTTCACACAGCCGCGTGTAGCGACAGCTCGGATGACGAGACCTTGAGCGAGTTGGTGAGGAAGAAGAGCGAGCCGGCGATGAAGCAGGCGGTGGTCCTGTTAGAAAGGATGTCTGAACAAGACGTGATGGACGCGGTGGCTCGGGGACGAACACGCAGCCAAGAGCAGGAAGGTACCGCAAGTGCATGTGACAACAGACTGGGAGAAATGATCACTCCTGAGGATAGATAGAGTGGACTTCCACTCAGTAATCACTCACTTCTCTGTCTCTCTCATTTCTGCCTCCTCTCTTTGCTCCTCTCTTTGCTCCTCTCTCAACCCCCTCTTTTCTCCATTCTCACTTCTTCTCTTCTCCTCTCTCTCTCTTCTCCCCCTCTCTTTTCTACACTTCTTTACGTCTCCTCTCTCTCATGTCTACTCTCTCTCTTCTCCCCCTCTCTTTTCTGTTCTCACTTCCTCTCTTCTCTCCTCTCTCGCTCCTCTCTCTCCTCCCTCTCTATTTTTTCCTTTCTCACTTCTTCTCTTCTCCTCTCTTTCGCTTCTCACTGTGTCCTCTCTCTTTCTGTCCTCTCTCTATCTTCTCCCCTCTCTCTTCTCCTTTCTCACTTCTCTCTCTCTCTCTCTCTCTCTCTCTCTCTCTCTCTCTCTCTCTCACCTTCTCTCTCCTCTCTTCTCCCCCCTCTCTTCTCCTTTCTCACTTCTTCTCTCTCTCTCTCTCTCTCTCTCTCTCTCTTTTCTCTCTCTCCATCTCTCACTTTCTCTCTCTTCTCCCCCTCTCTCTTCTCCTTTCTCACTTCTTTCTCTTCTCTCTCTCTCTCTCTCTCTCTCTCTCTCTCCCCATCTCTCACTTTCTCTCTCTTCTCCCCCTCTCTCTTCTCCTTTCTCACTTCTTCTCTTCTCTCTCTCTCTCTCTCTCTCTCTCTCTCTTCTCTCTCTCTCTCTCCCCATCTCTCACTTTCTCTCTCTTCTCCCCCTCTCTCTTCTCCTTTCTCACCTCTCTCTCCCTCTCTCTCCCCTACTCATGGTGTAGAGAGCACAGCAGAGAGCTCAGATGAGGAACCTCTGAGTCACAAGTTGAAGAAGCTGAAAGACCAGAGTAAGACTGCGAGAGGCAGAAAACCAGCAGCAGGTAACCAGTTCCCTCAAGACCACATCTCTAAATCGTGACAGATGCATCAGACCACATTAATAATACATAAGAAACAAAACACCACACTAATCAGTGACGGAGCACCAACAGCTGCACACACCGAGGTGTTTTATTCCTCTTCTCTGTAACACATCAAGCCTGACAACTCTTCTGTTCATTACAGACTGCTACAGAGTACTTTTTATCCCTTTATAGTTATATTATTTGTCCTTAAACATGGAACATGAATTCATTAACGGACACACAATTAGGGTTGCAAAGGAGCGGAAAGTTCCGGAAATTTACCGCGGGAACTTAATCTGGGATTAATTTTGGAAATATTCCAAATTGGAAACTTTACAGGAATTTATGGGAATTATTTGGAAATGTAGGGAAATTTATATAAACTATATCATATTCAACCAAAAATAAACCTTTTGTTTGGTCATAAGCAGACGTTCATGAAAGGTAACACAAATTTTAAAAATGACGTCTTGACTGATTTAATTGCAAGTAGAACTTTAATTGATTCTTTCATCGAGTAACAATGCTAGTTGTTAATTTGCTAGTTAAACTATAATACCATTGATCAAATATATTTATCCAAGTTTCATAATCAAAACTTAATTGACTTGATGTAGTCCTTGGGCTCAAATGCAGCAAGTGTGGCTTCTGTGGTAGTCAAGGAGTGGAAAATGGAGGGGAATCCCCCCCCCCCACCCCCCCGAATGATATATTACATTACATTACATTACATTTACAGCATTTGGCAGACGCCCTTATGCAGAGCGACGTACATAAGTGCTTAAATCTCTATCATTGGGTACATTAATGCTGGCTCACTAGGTTACATACTTGTATACGGAGGATTTCTTTTTTATTTCGGGGGGAGTGAGTGTGTGAGGGAGGCTCATCAAATTATCTGTGCATGTGGTAACACTCCTAATTTACTGCTTAAGAGTTAGTAAGGTGGTTATTAAGGTATTTAGGTATTGGGTGCAATTAATAATGTAGAATAAGGTAATGCAGAATAAGGCATTAATATGTGCTTAATAAATAGCCAATATAGGGGCACGGTGGCTTAGTGGTTAGCACGTTCGCCTCACACCTCCAGGGTTGGGGTTCAATTCCCACCTCCGCCTTGTGTGTGTGGAGTTTGCATTTTCTCCCCGTGCCTCGGGGGTTTCCTCCGGGTACTCCGGTTTCCTCCCCCGGTCCAAAGACATGCATGGTAGGTTGATTGGCATCTCTGGAAAATTGTCCATAGTGTGTGATTGCGTGAGTGAATGAGAGTGTGTGTGTGCCCTGCGATGGGTTGGCACTCCGTCCAGGGTGTATCCTGCCTTGATGCCCGATGACGCCTGAGATAGGCACAGGCTCCCCGTGACCCGAGGTAGTTCGGATAAGCGGTAGAAGATGAGTGAGAGAGTGAGAGAAATAGCCAATATTCTATTAATATTCATGCAATAAGCAACTAGTTAAATGACCCTAAAATAAAGTGTTACTGTGCATGTTATGGAAGAATGCAAGTACATGCAGGGGGTTTGGCCTCAATGGCCCTCCAGTAAGCAGTGTGTTGTGTGCAAGAGACCGAGGAATGCAGGGTACAAATTCAACTTAAATTGCATTAAATCTTGTTGTTTTAAACAAAATTATGCTGCAAGATTTTTTTAACTCCATTTAAGTTCCTTGTTATAGGCAACCAGTTTATTTCCATATATTCCCCTTAATTCCCGTATATTCCCATTAATTCTCATGGAAAGTTTCCAGCCTTGAATATTCCCGGAATTTTGCAACCCTACACACAATATATCTTTGTTTATTCGGAGACAGACTACATTCTTAGTTCTTTAGTCCGTTCTCATGTTTTTTTTATATAGATTTATAAGATATAAAGCAAAACCTGCTATTTATTTAGTTCCTTCTTGCACAAACCTACGGTGGCCGGGAAGTGCAAAACACATTAACAAATCTGAAAACACATTAACAAGTCAGACAACCCGGAAGCGGTTGGTATAGTTTGTGAATGGAAACTTACCATCATCAGACGAGACACCTTTCATTCACCTTTATATCTTTAATGACAGGTGTCTTGTCCAATGATCAGTAAGTTTCCATTCACAAACTATACCTACCGCTTCCGGGTTGTCTGAATCGGTGAACGAAACACATTAACAAATCAGAAAACACATTAACAAATCAGAAAACACATTAACAAATCAGAAAACACATTAACAAATCAGAAAACACAACGACATTTCAGACAACCCAGAAGCGGTTGGTATAGTTTGTGATTGGACAAGACACCTGTCACTCAAGGTATACATGAAGTTCAACAGTCTGCCGCAGGGAAACGTTGGGATGGATGGATGGAATGGATTACTGTGGATTAATTCTGTTATTTTCTTATATTTAAACGGAGAACTTTAGACATTACACATAAGATTCCATACCTGTATATCTTGAGTGACAGGTGTCTTGTCCAAAGTTTCAATTCACAAACGATACACTACCGTTTCCAGGTTGTCTGACTTGTTGTTGTGTTTTCGGATTTGTTAATGTGTTTTCGGATTTGTTCATTTGTTTTGCACCTCCCGGCCACCGTACAAACCTTCTCTAAACAGATGCCAGTTCGGACGACGAGCCTTTGGTGAGGAAAGTGAAAATGGCGAAGGTGAAGGATAAGTTTAGAAAGAGAGCCAACGGAGAAGAGGACACGGTCAAACAAGGTGTGTCTCCATTCCAGTCCAACAAATTGTCTCACAGCAGCGACACACTCTTTAAACCTCTTGAACAGAATGAAGGAGCTGAACAAGAAGTTTGAATTCGTTAAACTTTTCTGGGAAACATTTTCTACAGACTTTGAATTTAGAACGAGAACGAGTTGTGATTCAGAACATAGAATAGACATTAGACATTATTGTTTAGGAGAATGAGACGGCTATCGCAAGGAGACGCTTCATTTTGCTTTTATTTAACACATGCTGTTCTAAGCTCAGGGGGGGCACGGTGGCTTAGTGGTTAGCACGTTTGCCTCACACCTCCAGGGTTGGGGGTTCGATTCCCGCCTCCGCCTTGTGTGTGTGGAGTTTGCATGTTCTCCCTGTGCCTCGGGGGTTTCCTCCGGGTACTCCGGTTTCCTCCCCCGGTCCAAAGACATGCATGGTAGGTTGATTGGCATCTCTGGAAAATTGTCCGTACAGTGTGATTGTATGAGAGTGTGTATGTGCCCTGTGATGGGTTGGCACTCCGTCCAGGGTGTATCCTGCCTTGATGCCCGATGACGCCTGAGATAGGCACAGGCTCCCCGTGACCCGAGATAGTTCGGATAAGCGGTAGAAAATGAATGAGTGAGTGAGTGAATGTTCTCAGCTCACATTCTCAATCATTTCAGTTCAAACCAAAAGAAAGCAGAGTCTTAAGTGTGGTTAAAAGCCACACGTAGGTAAACTCCTTGTGACCCCATACAGGTGAGGATTATGATGACTCCTCCCCTTCTCTGTCTCCGCCTCCTCTGTTCTGACCTGACACTAGACTCCTCCCCTTCTCTGTCTCCGCCTCCTCTGTTCTGACCTGACACTAGACTCCTCCCCTTCTCTGTCTCCGCCTCCTCTGTTCTGACCTGACACTAGACTCCTCCCCTTCTCTGTCTCTGCCTCCTCTGTTCTGACCTGACACTAGACTCCTCCCCTTCTCTGTCTCCGCCTCCTCTGTTCTGACCTGACACTAGACTCCTCCCCTTCTCTGTCTCTGCCTCCTCTGTTCTGACCTGACACTAGACTCCTCCCCTTCTCTGTCTCTGCCTCCTCTGTTCTGACCTGACACTAGACTCCTCCCCTTCTCTGTCTCTGCCTCCTCTGTTCTGACCTGACACTAGACTCCTCCCCTTCTCTGTCTCTGCCTCCTCTGTTCTGACCCGACACTAGACTCCTCCCCTTCTCTGTCTCCGCCTCCTCTGTTCTGACCCGACACTAGACTCCTCCCCCTCTCTGTCTCCGCCTCCGCTGTTCTGACCTGACGCTTGACTCCTCCCCCTCTCTGTCTCCTCCCCCCTTCTGTCTAGTGTTGACACTACACGCCGCCTTCACAGTTATGTCATTAAAGGAAAAAAAAAACCTGTCATGATGGATGTGAAGTTTTTTCGATACAGAATGTCACGTATCTGTCCCAGTATTTTGTAAATCTGACGTATAAACACTGCAGTTTTCTCTGAGTGACTGAAACGTTCTCTGGACCACATAATTATGCATAATAATCATGTAATTGTAGTTTATTTTAGTTAGAATTAAACCTACTCTTATACTTTAACACTGTCCTGTTCTCAACCCAGGAGTCTTTATCTGCTCGGGGACTTTTACACTAACATCTCTGTTTTAGATCTAAATCTCCGTCCCGAATTCTATAAAGCTGTCTGTTTCCTTTCATGCAGATAAAGAGCTGAGCGAGGAGGACAAGGGTCCAGACTGAGATCCCAGCAGCATCCACACGCAACACAACACACCAGTGAGCGTCTCGCTTCACCAACCTCGTACACACTTTCTCACCATGACCCATGAACGTGTTTTCTCTTTCCAGATTTAACAGAGCAAACGAGAAGAGGACTCGTTTCTTTCACCGTTCTGTAATCAGTACTTCAGTGCTTCATTCCCTTTATTTATTTATATACGCAGTAACAATATCGCAGGGTTTGTTTTTTTTTCCAGCTCCTAAAAATGTAAATCACTTTCACACCACAAAGTATCAAAAACCCTAAAATGCTTTCATTGACCTTGTTTTAGCATTTTACATTTTGTACAGTCTTAACCAGGCTTCAGCCTTTTACATTGTGTACGTTGATGCTTTGCTTTGTATTACGATACAGAAAAAAAAAGTCACTAAATGTAATTGACAGATTCCGAGAAAGGAACAGAACATGAAATAACAGGTTTTTTGATAAATAGTATTGGTGTGTACACAAGTATGAAGAAGTGTGAGAGAGGAATGTGGAGAACCGTGTTACAGATGTATATGGGTTTTTTTTTTTTTTTTTTTTTTTTTAGTTTGTTGTGATAAATGTGATTTTACCAGATCAGATGGTTGGAATTCCTAACAAATGCTTAGATTCCTGCTGTCAGTACAATCTACAAGGCTTTAAAAAATGATTCAATATGTGACTTTATAATAAAAAGTGTAGGAACTCTGTAGTTCTTGTCTTTGTTTTTATTTTTCCTTTCACACTGATCTATAACATTTTATGCATCAGCTTAAAATAAATGTCCCCCCACACACTGTGTGTGTGTGTGTGTGTGTGACAGACAGATGTCGGTTTATTCTTTAGAACATCTGCAATCTGACATCTGCAAATGCAGCTGCTTGACCTGCCCAAGTTCTCACACGCCACACCATCGCTGCGCTCCCTCCCTCCACTGGTGCTTGCTTACAAAGCCAAAAATAGACCATCACACTTACGTCGAAGCTCTAGTCACTGCACCAAACTCCTCCAGATCTTCTAGCAGTGCTGGACTGGAACCGACTGGGGATGTGGTAGCTCGGTGGATAAGATGTCGGATTACAGATCAGAAGGTTTTGAGTCCAAACCCCTGGTCCACCAAGCTTTTGCTGCCCTTAATCCTGAACTGCTTGGCTGTATAAAATGAAACAGAACGTATGTTGTGCTTGGATACATTGAGACTCATCTCTGCTCTGTTGCTGAGATGATCAAATGAGCTTCCTCTAGATGGTTGAGTCACTGGATGTCTTCAAATGACAGGAGAAGAGCTCCTTCTTCCTGAAATATTTGAACTAGCTCTTATTTATTTTCTTTGTACTGTATTTCCTCCAACAATGTTTTAGCCTCATGGTATCCTTAGTCTGTGTCCTAGTGAATCAGTACTGATGTATTCATCGATAGAGACTTCAAAGCACTCCTGTAAGTCGCTTTAGACACGGTCGAGCTGAGGGCAGTGAGCGGTGACGATCACACACTCATGCTGAATTATAATAACATGTTAGCAGTTAGCTGTTGCCATGTGCTGCGGCAGGGTGTGAGAGAGAGAGAGAGCGAGAGAGAGAGCGAAAGCTTTTATTGTGCACCTCCTGATTATTCCTCCTTCTTCTTCTTCTTCTTCTTCTAAATTTACCTTCAGTTTGGTTATATATCCGGTTTGACCCTGATCTCAGTTTACGGTCTGTCTGGAGGTTTCTGCGTCCTCAGAAGTTTTCCTTCAGATTCTCTGGTTTCTCTTGACCTTCCAAAAAATCCAAAAACAGACCCATCGGTGGATCGACTACACAGTCGGTGTGTGTGTGTGTGGATATGATACACTAATGTCCCATCTGGTTTGTTTCCCCACCTCACGCTAGGCTCCAGCTCCAGGACGAAGTGTTTAAATAAAATCGGACATTAACGATTGCTCTTATACCAGAGCATAAGGTGTGCTTAATACGCATCTGAATAATTCCTGATCACTTATTAAATAAAAGAATTATAGAATGATAATTAACTGTAGATATCTCAGTGTGCTGCTAAACCGGTAGGGTTTCAAGGTAGTGTTAAAGTAGCAGAATGTAATGCGATGTGATGAAAGCTGAAGATTCCATCCTTTCTGCATTATAGCTCAACAGCTTTAGAGTGAAACCTGAGCAATGCATTATCTCATAATTACTCACTGATGGTATGTTAACAATGATGAAACTATTACACACGCACACACACACACACACACACACACACAGTTACTGCCTTTCTGATGTAGGATTTAAGCATTTCATGGTCAATATTAGCATTACTAAAGTTAGTTTAGTCTTTGTTTCCTCAAAATACTGAAAACCTATAAAAAAAGACCCCCAAAAAAACACTGAACTTACTTTAAGTTAGACAACTTACTTACGAATAAACTCAACAGTTGTGATTCTATTTCATTTGTACATTTTTTTTTTATGTAAAAAACATGGGGGCACGGTGGCTTAGTGGTTAGCACGTTCGCCTCACACCTCCAGGGTCGGGGTTCAATTCCCGCCTCCACCTTGTGTGTGTGGAGTTTGCATGTTCTCCCCGTGCCTCGGGGGTTTCCTCCGGGTACTCTGGTTTCCTCCCCCGGTCCAAAGACATGCATGGTAGGTTGATTGGCATCTCTGGAAAATTGTCCCTAGTGTGTGACTGCGTGAGTGTATGAGAGTGTGTGTGTGTGCCCTGCGATGGGTTGGCACTCCGTCCAGGGTGTATCCTGCCTTGATGCCCGATGACGCCTGACGCCGAGGTAGTTCGGATAAGCGGATGAAGATGAATGTAAAAAACATAATTTTTCCTACAAAGAAATATTTGGGGTTTAAGAGTCAACCTTGGGGAATAAGATTCAACCCTTTTGCAATCGCTTCTGATATCGTGTTACAAATATTTCAACAAAGCACACGAAAGATAATCAGCCCGAATGGAGGTGTCTTGGTCTGTGTAATCACCTGAATGGATGTTCACTGAGATCCTGTATGAAACTACAATCTGAGCTAAAAAGAAATCAGCCCCATCCTCACATCTTCATATCATTCTGTGTGTTTATCTTAAGACTGTTGGTTAGGCTTAGTTCAGAAAAAAAACAACCCTAAAATAATCCCTTTAAGACATATAATAACAAATAATCTGATTTGGATGAATATATATCAATATGTCTTTTTTTCTTGTTGAAACATTTTAGGTAGAAAGATGGAATAAAACTGTAATCTAGCCATGCTATTACATTTATACAATGTGTTCGTGTCTAAAGCATAATTCGATTCAATTTGATTTATTTGTATAGAGCTTTTAACCATTTCCCATTGTCTCAAAGCAGCTTTACGGAAGTATGGAAACAGAAGAGAGAGAGAAAAGAAAGAAATATATAATAATAATAATAATAATAATAATAATAATAATAATAATAATAAGGAGAAGAAGAAGAAGAAGAAGAAGAAGAAGAAGAAGAAGAAGAAATAAGGATAAAAATAAATAAATGAATATATACAATTAAATTTTAAAATTAATTTAAAAAATATTAACTTAAAATTTAAAATACTATATATCGATCCCTATCCCTATTGAGCAAGCCGGAAGCGACGGTGGCAATGAAAAACTCCCTGAGAGGACATGAGGAAGAAACCTTGAGAGGAACCAGACACAGAAGGGAACCTCATCCTCATTTAGGTGACACAGGACAGGAAATAGTGTAAATGTGTGTAAATAATGTCCTTTTTACAACAGTTTATAATAGTGCAACCGAGATCCTATGTTGGTTCCTTTCTACTGATGGACAAGGTAAAAGGACAAGGACTTGTCAAATATAATTGCAGTTAGTAACTGTACACTATACAATACATACAGTAACTGCAGTATATTTATATACATGCTAACAATGACTGGAATCCATGTAGCTGCGCATTTTATTCGCAGAGTTGATTATCAAGAACGCTCTCCGTCTGCAAATTGTGGTTAAAACGCTATTTGTCCTGCGTCGCAATCCGTATCTGGCAGAGCTGCAAACTTTATGCGCAGTCCGAGCGCTGGAGGAAGTTATTAATGTCTAGTTTTGTTGAAGCATGTAAGAGCTGCAGGAGCTGTTATAAGGTGAATAATAACCTGATTTTAATGTGGGGTAAGTTTTACAGACATTACACAACAAACCATGTTATTAATGATCAGTTTTAATCTGTTACAGACAACAGGAGTGAAGAATTGTTTTGTTTTTGCACACAGAGCTAACACAGCTAGCTTGTGTACAGTATACATGAACAGAATTATCTTAACAGTGTATCTGTATGTCTAAAAAATAATAATTCAGCATTAATGTTCTTGTGTTTGTCTCATTGTCTACTGAACATGAGACAAAGGAGACAAATGGACATTTTATAAAGTATTGTTATGACTTAAGAATAAAAACAACCGGTTAAATATCACTAGACACCTGCTGTGTGCTTTATTTATTTTTTATTTATTTCTTTTATTTATTTTTTATTTTATTTTATTTTAGAAAAGTCACAACAGAAAGTGATTTCTGTTACTTGCAGTGACTCAATGACACCTAGTTATATCCGGGTCTAAACACATGGGCGTGGTCTAAACATTAAGCCACGCCCCCCTTTAATTGTTTTCATTCCTGCGTTGTTTACTTATTATCGTGTTAGAA